>NW_022900942.1:64170010-64197133 GCF_012274545.1 Fukomys damarensis
AAAAAAAAAAAAAAAAAAAAAAAGAATGTTATCTCTAGGAGACCCTTTTAAGGAGTAGGTCGTTCGTAATATTGCATAGCGAGCTACATCACCATTTGGTCCACAAACATATGCAGTTCTGAAAATTATCCCAAAGCGTTACTCTACTTCCCCCCTATGCAACTGAGAGAATGGCCTCATTAAAAAACAAAAGAAGGAACATGGAAGAATTGGTCTGGCTAAGTGCCTTGGTGGTGTCTTTAATCAAAAGTAGTGGGGTAGCTCTGGTCTGCAGAGATGCGAATGTCTACTGTAGGAAGCATGTGACGGGACTGTCAGGGCCCCTAGAGCTACAGACTCGGTGTGGATACTGCTGTGGGTAGCTCACAGGAAGGAAGATCTACGCTAGAATGTCAGACAGCTACAGGCTCACAGGTCATCTTAATGTTGGGTTCGAAGACCAGCAGGAACCTTAGTACCCCACTTTCCCCAGCACCCACCATTCCCTACCTGTTTGCTCTACATCTTCTCTCACCAGGACCCTCTTCTCATGCAGGAAACAAACCTTCAGAGACTTGTTACTGTAAACATCGTTATTATTCTTAACTATGCACATTGTGTGCACAAAATAGAATGTGCTTAGAGACAGGAACCCAAGAAAAAAATCAACTACTTAAAAAGAAAAGATATCAAGACTAGAGCACACAATTTAAGTGAAGAATCAGCTATCCTCAATAAATGCCAAGTGCGATAAAAAAATTAACTCAGGGCCTTTGAAAAATGCCCTAATATGTAGATGCTTTAATAACATGAATAATATTTTCATGTTCACATTATCTGCTCACAGTGTGTCCTTCACAGCCAATTCAAAGTCATTTTCCTCCTAATAGTACAGCTCTAATTATGTGATTCCTCTACTTCTCTAATCACGACATGAAAGATAGACTACAAATTGGAAGTTTGGATTAGAATCAGTTTTAGTCATGTCCTTTTCCAAATCGTGAATGGATTTCATTCGTGGAATAAACACACATTTCATTCATGGAATATATTACAGATTATATGTATATACACATATGTGCGTGCGTGTGTGTGTGGTGGTGGTGGTACCTGGGATCGAACTCAGGGACTTGTGCTTGGAGGCAGGTGCAGTGCCACTAACTACATCCTGGGTCCCATATGTACATATATTTGACTCCCCCTGTCATCTCAGAGTCAATATTTCTGGAACCTAGAAGGTTTTCCCTTCTCCTCCTAAACTGTGTACTTTATGCTGAACACCTGTTTTCCTTCTGAGGAATACCAGTGATGGCGAACCTTTTAGAGTTTTCAGTGATAACCAACAGCCTGCTATGGCACGTGTGCCATAGGTTCGCCACCCCTGTGCTAGGTGCAGGCTGCCTCAAGACCAAACCGTGAAACCATGTCTACCGGGAAAAATCCCTTAGAACCTGCTGCCACCACACATCCTCAAGCACTGGCATGAAAGAGCAGGTACCCAGCTGTTCACTTACATCACTGTGCCCTTCCTGCCACAGGGGATGGAGGTTTGTAGGGTGAATGTTCTCAGCCTAGGGACTTTGTTTCTGTTCATAGTTCCCTCTGTTTGTTCTGTCATTTGCTGCTTACTTATGAACGATCTATGACTTCACTAAGTTCTATCACCCTTACATATAAAACGTGACTAAAGCCACAGGTTCAAACACTACCTAGGAGCAAAATGATCATGTTTGGTAGTTTCTGATAGTTGCCTACCAAAAGGTACATTCTACCAGAATTTACTCCAAAACTAACAGCTCTGTGAAGAGGGGTCCATTTTCGTTGTGACTTTAGTACAGGGGAAAAAAACCCCAAAGAAACAAAAAACATTTTTATTGAGGAATAAAGAATTAATCTTCCAATCCGAAATTTTTATAATTGCTGATGTTTTTCCCTAAATTCTTCCAATGGTAGAATTTCCTTAACTTTAACTTCCTAGAACTTCTACAGCTGAAGGCTTTGTTATCCATGGAGAAAATAGTCCACCCTCACAAGCGCAAGGTTCTGAGTTCGATCCCCAGCACCAAAGGAAAAAGAAAAAGAAAAACCCTTCTTTTATTTGCAGAAACGTGGCACAATGATAAATGTCACTGGTTGTCCAAAGGAAGTCACATGGTGTGAGGTGGGTGTAGCCCAGCCCCCCGTGTCCACCCCACCAGCGCAGCCCACCTCGGATGCAGGCAGCAGAGTGCTGGGCCTGGCCAATTCTTTCCCATAAAAAAAAAAAAAATTTTTTTTTTGAATAGCTTTGCAGACAAATTTCTGCACTCATGAAAAACGTAAGAAATATTTCAGAATTACGAAAACAGAATGTGCTACAAACGCCGGAATAATACTCCAAATATCATACCCGAAGATATATCTCTCAGATAATATTAGTTTTAGAAAGCTATGGGCAGAAAAAAAAATCAAGAGTACGTGGGCTGGGGATGTAGCTCAGTGGTACCACGCCTGGCAAGCGCAAGGTCCTGAGTTTGATCCCCAGTACTGGAAAAAAAGAGATAGAGTATTAGCAACTGAGTAGTTGGCAGAAAAGGTGCTGGGTTCGTCCCTCACCGCTGACCCAGGTCTTAGAGTAAGGTGGTGTCAAAGGCCTGGCACAGCCTCTTTGGAAGCGTTGAGTGCATCCTTTTGTGAGGTTCACAAGAGGTGAAAAAGTTTCACCAGCTCTCCGATGTTTTGCCTCCCCAATTTCCTGCTGCTTAAGTAAGCAACCTCAACCACTACTGAACTCACCCCTGGCACTGTTGAAAATCATCTCTCTGAGGACCCACAGAAACCCGACACCTCCAGCCACAGGCCAGACTGGAGACTCTCGGCTTGGGCGGGGTGGGCTGGGTGAGTGGGGTGGCAGCCCTTTCTCTCTGACATTCAGGGGACACCCATGTTCCGAAGTTAGGTTGTAGGGTGTTTGTACGGTTTACTCACAAAACAAATTCTGCTTCACTACTTTCCTGCGTCATCCCTGGTACAAGAGAAAACAGTTCACAGCTTGCGAATTTCAAAGTCTAAGCATAAGAACGCAACATGCTTGTCATTGGAGAGCATTCAAACCTTTCATTTTTCCTAAATGGAAGTTGCCATCACAGCTAGGAGCTGTGCCCAAGCTCTGCAAGTCTGTGTCCCCAGAGCAAAGAATTCAGCCTGGGGTGCAATGGGAAGGACAAAAGCAAGGTGAGATGCCATTGTAGCTAAACTCCATCTCTTTTCATTCCCGGCTTTTCCTGCTCAAAACTGAAAAGCACAGCTTTCAAACCAGAGGAGAGGGAGAGAACAATTAGCATAGCGGAGTCCAGAATGAGCAAATAATTTAAGAGGCAGTGTGTAGTAAAGAAGGACTTCCCTGTTCCCCTCGCCAAATTCAGATGTGGATTTGCATCAATGTGCATGGAATTCAGAGCTATGACCACTAACAAGGCCACTTCCTGCAAGTACACGTTAATATTAGCAATAGAAGACGTTTACCTCCGAATCCTAAGAGGGACTTGGAGCTCAGATAGAGACAGATGAGGGAGGGCATGCTGCAATGCAGCAACCTCAGCTACTGTGGCATCCGCCTGCTCCCGCGGCTCCCAGGAGCCCGAGGAAGGTCCAGAGGGGCAAAAGCAACTCCTTCGCTGTGCCAGTGAGAGCCTGTGCTCCGAGGAACACCGAAACGAAGCGAGAGCAGGAGGCACTAACCACGCGGCGTCCTGGCGGACCCTTCTGGTCCTCTCCTGGCTCTCCAGTTGCAGGCGGGGCTGCTCTGCATGACTGTGCAGCTGTCTCCTAAGGACTTCGGGAGGCGATCCCAGCAGACAGGACAGACGCCCCGCAGCCACAGGGCTCCCCCCGCCACGGCTTCACGCAGCAGCACAGACGCTTTCGCTTGGCTCTGAACTTCCAGTGTCCTTAGGGGTTATTTTTAAAATCCTCCTAGTCATTTCAATACCCCCATCACAGACAGACAGACACGGGGCTTTAAAGACAGACAGAATAATTCCCCTGACTTCTTCCTCTCCCCCTCCTTTTGCCAAGGACTCCACTGAATCTCTCCCTTTTTACTTTCTTTCTATTTCCCCAAAGGAATCTGAGTTCTTTAACTTGCTCTTTGCCCTACAGTCCCATGACACTGGTAGGACTCCACTGGCCATACCGGCAAGCAAATGGGGCAAATATCCAATAAATCCAATGTGTGGACAGGTGGGAGGCCAAGCAGGGGAGCGTCTGCTGTGCTACGCGGCGGTGCTCACAATACCACGAGTGAGCGCTCAGGTCACCCATAGCAGCCCCATGGACATTATGCTACCATCCTCACTTCTCTCCAGATGCAGAAGTGAGCTCAACACGGCTGATGACTTGCCCATGTCTGCAACAAACCAATAAGAAAATCACAAACAACTGGGCAGAAAGAAGACCAAAAGACATGAAGACACCTGACGGCGGAGAGCATACAGAGACGTGAAAAGAGCACTCAGCACCATCTGTGGTCAGAGGATGTAAATCAAACCCCACCAGGGCCGAGGACATCATGCAATATGGTATAAAATTACACAGTGAAATGCACTATAAAGTTGCACTCAATCAGAGAAAAATGAAAAAGCCTACTGACTCCAAGTGTCGAAGACGAGGATGCACTGACGAGCATTTCCAGCTGCCAAAGATTTACCAGAATTTCAGTATAACTACTGCAGCCTAAGAGGCATAATTATTGTGCTTCCCAAAGAAAGAGAAAGTGATTCACTAGGGCAGGGCTGCCACACGCCTGGGATTCCGGCCTCTGTGATGAGGCAGGAGGATCATGAGTTTGAGGCCAGCCTGGGCAACTCGGTGAGACCCTGCCTCCAAAATACAGACAAGATGACGGGAGGGAAACGCTTTAAGAAATGTTCCCATGGTCATACAATGATGATGAAAAATGGAAGATCCTTGAGGCTGGCTCACACCTGCACCATCGTCCATGCCCAGAGCGTGTAACACACACACACACACACACACACACACACACACGTGTAGACACACAAGTCACACAGGGATGGGTCACATGTACACTCACAGGCACAGATGAAATGTGCAGGTAAAACCCTCATACACATGTGTGTAGAGACACGCATGGGTAGACACATCATTCACACGTATGTCTAGACAAGACATACCAGGTACAGGTGCACACTCATGCACTCGTGTGTGGACACAGCCGTACGTGTCCGGACGGACACCCAGGTATAAACTACGTGTTTACACAGACTGTGCACGTTGGATAGATGCGCTGTCACATGTGCACATATGCAGACAGACACTTGCACACACACAGCACCAGGTATGAGTCACAACCACACAGATATGGATGGACACACACTTACATACACAGGTTTAATGCCTATTCACACTCATACACATACAGAACACACCCATGTAGACACATGTAAACAAACATGTACACCTGCACACACTCATGTAGATGCTCATGCATGCATGTGTGTAGATAAACACATAGAACACTAGCTTTTCCAGTGCTGCTCGGAAGATTTGTTAATTAGCAAGGTGTTGGGGGACACACCTGTAATCCCAGGTACTCGGGAGGCTGAGGCAGGAGGATGGAAGGGGCTAAGGGAGTGTATGTAGCTCAGTGGTAAAGAGCTTCCCTATCATACACAAGGGCCTGGTTCAATTCCCAGTACAAATAAATAAAAAGAGAGAAGAAAAGTGAGCCGCTACCTGTCACGGAAGCTCCCTGGGCCTTTCCCTCCAGCAGGTATAACAGGGCTGTCCATGCAAGAAGCCACGGATGCTGAGCTGAGTGTGAGTCACCCCTCTCCCCTCTCCCATCCCCACCTTCGCTCCGGGACCCCTACTTTGCTCACTTGGCCTGGATAGTGCCTGGCTGGCCTGTTCTGCCACGTTCCACCTCAGCCCCTGCTCTGAAGGACGGAAAGGGCCATGTCTGTCAGTGGCTGCAGAAAGTACGTTTGGAGGAAGCTACTCAGCTGTTACTTGAAAGCAGATCTTCCTACTTGAGTGTTGCAGTCTGGCCTGTAACCGGTGTTTAACCGTGAAAACAACACAACTCTACTTGTTACTTGATGCTTTGCTCTCGTTATCTTATTGGCTCTTATTTCCTTAGGTTTTAAGCTGTTTAACTTGAGGGTTTGCCCTTACAGTGTCTGTATACAAAGATGTCCAGTGAGGAGGAATTCACTTACAGGAACATTCTCTCCAATTGAATTATAAGAGGCTAGGAGTGCTAGAGAATAATGAAAGGATAAATATCTTCTGTTGACATCAATAAATAAGTGAGATGGGTAAGAGCTGGAAATGGGACAGAAATGCAAACAAGCAAACCAACAAACCCCTCGCCTCTCCAAGCCCTGAGGACGTCAACATGTAAAACCCAATATAGCTAAAGTGGGTCGGGGGTGAAGTGGCTGGGACGACCCCATTTCCCAGGGCCGCCCCGCAAGTATCCACAATGCATTAAATGTCACTCGGGTCTGCAAAGCATAGAAATACAATTTTTTAAAGATTAAGATGCTGCAGTTTAACCTATAACTTTCATGTGAAATGTGGCCAAGTAAAAGAAAATAAAGATTTGGAATGCTCAGTTTTATACCTGACTAGAACAATTTGTTTTCTTGATGTCTTCATAGAAAGCCTCCGGAGATTTGAAACTCAAAGACCCAGGCATTGTGGCTCAAGTGGAATTCCAAGGCCACCGGCTGTGGCCTCTCCTGGTGCCCCATCCCATAAAGTAAATGGGCCGAGAGGCAGCCATGAGACACTGGGCGGGCGAAAGGAGGGCCAGGAGGACAGAGCGAAAACCACCCCTCAAAAGTCACCCCAAACAGGAGGAAAAGTGTCAAAGCCTGGATCCTCATGGGGAAGACCAAAATCACAGAGCTGCAGGGAGGCTGGATGTGGATCTGAGATTTGAATGTGTTTTATGGAGCCTCGAGCCACATCTGGAGCCTCGAGCCACATCTGCAGCCTCACTTTAACTTTGCCCAACAATCAATAGCTGTTTCCTTTTTCTGTGCTAAGCAGTCCATATTCAAGGATATTTTTATGTTTTCTAACTGCTACAGATGTAGCTTGGTAATTTCTTTTTTAACAAGGGCCCAAATGATTTTGATCCAGAGGATGTAGGTCCTACAAGGAAGGAAGCAAAGAAACAAGCTGCTGTTAGCAGTGCAGAAACAGAACCCCAGCGGGTATGGAACTTATTGATTCCACACAAATAGTTCGTGACTGAGCTGGAGGAGGACCTAAGTGGCAATTTTCACTCTAAATATTTTAACCTCTTATAAAAATGTAAATGTCCCACAGCCTTTAAAAGCACAAATCATAAAAGTGTAAGTGCAGAGTTAGAACATTTCCTGGAGGTCCCTGAGGGACAAGGGACTTGGCATGTGCCAGGGTCCCCATGGGGACAGGAGGGTGCCAGGGATGAGGCAGTTGCTGCCAGGCCAGGAGCTGCTGCAGACATCTGGGCTGGAAGCCACCGCAGCAGGGATAAAAACCTCGGGGACCCAGGGCCACCAAAGGGCTGTGCAGAGTAACAGCCTTGCTACTGTGGAGAAAGAAAGGCTGCCACGTAGAGATGGGAGCCAGACAGGATCCTGGGGTTCCTGAGCTCCAGGGAGAGAGATGGGTCTGGGAAGTAATATTCTGACTTTGAATAACGGGTTCCCTTCCTGCGGCTGCGTCGTTAAGTGAGCTGGCCTCTCAAAGAATTGTGTGGCATATGAATGCTAAAGCATTCAAAGAAATGGCCAAAGAAAGCTCCGACGTGATGACTTCACTTTTATTTGTACAGCTCTTACCTGCAGTACTGTAATGTGTCACAACAAAAGTATAGCACTGCACTGTAGAGCCAGCAAAAATTACAGTACTACATAAACAAGGCCCGCGGTACAAAAAAGACATTGAGGCTCTGTCAGCAAGGTGTACAGAACTGTACCAAAAAAATAAGTTCATAAACCTAAACAGCACACCTCCACAATAAATCCAAGCAGTTGTTAAACAGGTAGATCATCAAACGAGGAGTATTTGTATTTTAAACCCCCAGGTATGGTGGCTGAGACCCACAGGCCACATAACCACGCAGGTCAGTGACAGTGAACCGTGTGGCAGACACAGAGCAAGGCACTGACAGCTGCCCTCTGACAACTAAACGACAGCACGGCCCCTCAGGGCTAGGAGGCTGCGTGCTCACTCCACCTGCTTCGGAACACAGGTGCAGGAGAGGAAACCCACGAAACGGGCAAATGCCTATCCACTGCCGGAATGCAGCCTGAAGAAGTGAGTGACTTGGTGACGGGGTCGTCCTTTTAATCCATGTCTGCTGGACTCTGGAGCCCTCTCATGTGGGATGTGGGGTCCTAAATGCACCCCCAGACCCAAATCAGGAGTATATCACTAGAGAGGCACAACTCAAAATGAGCAAGCTTTCTTTCCCCTCCTTTTCACTTTGAGAATATCACCTGGATTCAGCTGACCACAAGGGGAAAAGTTTACTTCCAGAAAATACGTCAGAACTGACTCTTTATTTCCTCATTCTAACATGGACTGGTCTCCAAATATTTCTACACGCCTCAGGTGCGATGGGAAACTGATTCACAGTTTTCAGGAGACAATGATTTTCCCCTAAAATAAAGTGTTATTAAATCGATGAGCTAATCATACAGCATCTCAGAATTGCGGAGCAGTGCCATGCTTTTCATTTGATAAATACCCCGGAAACATACAGAGGCGCCACTTTAAGAGACGTAGTTCTGGGAAATGCCTTTCCTGTGACCCAACATGTCTGTGGTGACCACAGAGAGGCCGTGGTCGGCCTATGCCACGAGAAGTGAGGGCATCGCAGAAAATGGCTGCGAACTGGACCTTTCCTAACTTCAGTTCCAAAGAGACCGCCAGATGCAAAACTCCTTCATATTTCTGCTGCAATAAGAGGTATCCGATAAGAGGTACAATCTGGCCTTATCGTCTCACAGCCCTGCGCCTGTGCTGAAAGGCGGATGGTGTTGTTTGCACGGTGTTGAGCTTAACACTAGCAGATCATTCCATTTTTACTGGTGCGAAAACAAGGTTTAACGTAAACCCTTAGATCACTCACAGTTTCACAAAGCTACTTAATTCCCTGACCATCTTTTTCTCATCTGTAAAGAGAAATTAATAGCTGTGATAATGACATGACGATCATTAAATAGCAACAAAGATTATTCCAGAATTCTTTCTGGAATCAAATGAGCTATGAAGAAAAGAACAAACCAAAAGATGCAAGGATCATGGTATTCAATAAATTGCAGTTTGCTCTCGATAATATTTCATGCTTCTTTCTACTGCAAAGCAGGAGAGAATTTTACCACTGTAATCAACCAATACATAAAAATAACTCACAACCACCAATGGTGACTCATCCCAATGTAGCTAATTATTTTACCCGATTCAAAGTGCGCGTCTGTGGCAAGTTAAAACCAAAGGCAAACACTTTCAGAGATGAGGCTGTGCTGAGTGACAAATGGCACGTCATGCCAAGTACCACAAAGGACCGTGACCCAGAAATCGCACGGCGGGACCGAGCAGCTCGCGTGGTGGTCAGAGCGCTCCTCATTCAGGGGAGGTACAATTTCCCAGAAACAAAGATCTTTTGATCCCTTCGGGAACTGTCTGATGCTTTTCAAGAAAGATGACTCAGAAATAGAAATCTAGAGAGAGGAAAAAAAAAAGGGCAAATAAATAAACGCGCCTAGCTTCAGGTACACTTTAGCTTTTGTTCTTTTTGAGCTCTTCGTTTTGCTGGGCTGGAGTCTGCGGCTAAAAGTTACAAGAAGCAGGTGTTGTTCCAGCTGTGTTCACACCGCGGCCCACCCGGATGGCCTCCCAGCTTGGTGCTGCACCCAGAAGTCAAGTACTTTGGAAAGATGCCAAATATTTATCTTTGACACAAGGGCTGATCTGTTTTAAAAAATAAAGGTTTCTCCGGCTGCTTTGCAGGTGTCCACCCATATATTTTCTCAGAGAGAGTTTCAAACTCCACTTCCCCTCCATCCGGTGGTCTCGGCTCCCTCTGCCTCCTTTCTCTTTAATAGGAGGCCTTAGGGGAGGGGATCCGAAGCTACATCTTCTAGGCTCACCAACGCTCCGCCATGGGTTGACTTCGGCCAACAGGGAAGAGGCACCGTCCGGAACCAAGAGTGAAGGAGTGAAGGATACTCCACCCCCAAACACACTGAAGTGGTGTAGTGATTACTTCACGCTCAAATCACTTGAAGATCTGTAACTTTACAAAGTGCTATTTGGCCAGTCTTCCCCTCCCTGCAGCAAGCCGCAGACTCTCCTGAGGGGGAGTCCTTTGCATGTCAAGGCTGGAAAGGAACCAAAATCTAGTCCCTGGGGCTGCTAAACCCAAACAGACAAGCCCCGAAGGAGCGCTGTCCTCACCAAGCTCCCACTCCCATCTGCAGTATCTCCTCCCAGTGCCCTAGAGCGTCTCCCTCTAGGACAGCGAGCACCTGTGCTGCTTCCTCATCCCGTCCACTTACTGTTCTTTGCCTACAAAGCACAAAAACATCAGGCTTTGGTCCTTTCTTCAGACTTCACTGTCTTGTGAAGACCCCAAGACTTCCACATTTTTCTCCCTTGTCAACCGGCCCTTGGACTGATCCAGCCAAGAGCCCACAGAAGTCTTTACACGGGGTGGGGATGAGGGGCCCTCTGTCTCCCAACACAGTGCTCAAGGGGAGACCAGAGTGTCCCAGCAGCCTGCTCCAGGCACAGGCGGCCTCTCTGGTCTTCCCCAGCTCACAGCCAGCCTGGCTGACTGCATTTCTTCCCTTCACCCAGCCGGCCCTGGAGGGTGGAGCAGCTCTGCCTGGGAGTCTCCCCAGCCCTTGCTGGCTCCCTTGTTTACACCCCTCGGGAACTCCCGGCCTTACATTCGCTGTGGCTCACAGCTGCTGCCCCTGACCTCCTGGGTGATGCATCTACAAATACAGCAAATCCTTAGGAAAATTTGTTTCATATTTCAGTAATTCAGTTAGAGCAAACTATTTTGGTGCACTGCATGTTCTTCTTTTCTCTTTAAAGCATCTATTCCCCTTCTAGGTATCTTCCCAAAAGAGCTAAGGTCGTTGTACCACAGTGATACATGCATATCCATGAATGTGGCAGCAAATGGAATACTACTCTGCCTTAAAGAAGGATAAGCTTGAGGTAGTTTTAGGTAAATGGATGCATCTTGAGATAGGTGTTAGGAAGTAGGATGAACCTGTTCAAGTGGAAAGGGAAACAGGGAGAGGTAAGGAAAAGAGGGGAAAGGGGATTCAAAAAAAAGAATTGAAGGAAAAAATGAAAACAAATTTTGCAAATGGAGAGGGGGGAAAAGGGTTGAAAGGAGAGGAGAGCAATGGGAGAAAAGAATTAAGATAAATACTGTACAGTTCCCCAGGACAATGAGATCATTGTGTATGGCAAACAAGTACCAATGCAAAATAAAGTATTTTAAATAAGGCATTTATTTGACCAAACTGTACTAGACAGAGAAACTAAAATGCAAGCATCATATGTTATAAGCAGCCTAAAGGATTTTTATAAAACCAATGAGTTTTGTTGTATTGTGATTGTGTGCAGTACTGTTTAAAATAAGTAGAACCTCATGCATGGTAATGTAGGTTATTTTTGGAGATAATTACTTGGCAGCTTGGTTACTCGGCCACTCATGAAACAGACGCCATCTTGGAGTCCTCAGTGTCCCAAGTAATTGGAGTTCTCAGTTTTCAGTCTGTTCAGAAGCCTCACAAGGCAGGAGGACTGTCACATATTAAAATATCCCGAGTCATTTTTTATGAGTCAATCCTATATTTCGGTTTATAACATTTATAAACGTTCAGTAATATAGATTTTGATACGAAGGTATCTTGAACACGCAAAGTAACCCATGCGAGTCACTTGTCTCTATGAGAAATCAATTAGTACAGTGGAGAATCGCACGAAGCTTTGCGGAAGTCGGAATAAAAAAGAGAAGCAGGGGAGGGCAGGTGCTGCCACAGGACGGGCGGCCCTGACACTCGACAGAGACCCCGGGGAAATGGCTTCTTCCATTCTTCCTTCTGCTTTCCAGCGGCATTTACAATAAGCTCCAAATGGTATAAAAGCCATCAGGAAAAGCTTCAAAGAGAGACTGAGAGTTTTAGCCTAGCGAGGAGCTCTTGTTTGCTTAACTCATAATCTATTACATGTCATCAATTTAGAAATAAAACAATTCCACACAGCATAAAAATGAGAACTAAGAGCGGAATAAAAACAGATACAACAATCACAACAGTGCTCCCCGCATCACGAACGTAAGTCTATTAGAAGCAACTGCTTAAATTCCTTCAGGTAATGCCTAAACTCAACTTGACAAGAGTAAAATTTACTTCACACCAAAGAATACTAAAATAGCACACTTTAAAAAAATATTCAGCTTCACAGAGCGAATTGAAACAAATATAAGGCACCATCTCGCACTCACTGAAGCCGGAACACAAATTAAAATGATAAATCTAATGTTGGCAGGAGTAGCAAGGAGTCACATGAACTCCTGCAAAAGAACCAGAACACGCGGAAGCCGCCAAGCACAGTCCGTGAATCACATGACTGCCCGCAGCCCCGGATGTAGGCATTTCATTTTTAGAATCGGAACCCTTAGGATACGACTCCAAACGGAAGAAAGTTGCATGGACCAAGTTTTTAAAAATATGCCTTCAAGCATGTGGAAATGGCCTTTTCCCATTATAAATGAGTGGGCTGAGGCTAGTTTGCCATTATGAAAAGATTTTCAAAAATTAAATTAGAAATATGTGAGTTCTCTACATGCTGACAAGTCAGTATGCACATACGGAGAGAGCTAAAAGCAGAGCGCCGCTCTTACAGCAATACGGGAAGTATTTGTGGAAAGCCTTTTAGACACAGCCCTGAGATTCAGGAACCATTCCCACTTTCAGGCTCTGAGAAGGAAAAGTAAGGCGCAGGGAGGTTAAGCTCATTGGCAAAGGGGACAGCAGTGGACAGAGGTCCGAAGTCCGTGTTGCCCAGTGCTGCAGCCCCACTGTCCACTCTAAGGAAGCAACTGGCACCTCTTCCTCTAGGTTTTGTGACAAGCTGAAGAAAGTAACCCAAGTAAGCTCTCAAGACCAGCCAAATGGAATTCATTAATAAACAGGATGATTGTATTTTTGGAAGAAAGTAAGGGAGGGGTAGGGCAAATTATTGCAAGGTATGTTTCCAGACATCTAAGTAACTATGACTTGGTCCGAAAAAGAAAAAGATTACTGTGTGGGTGGGGAAATGAATTTCACTGGAGAGATGGATATTTCAATATTTGTGCCACAGTGCACTCAGCAGGATGTAAGCACACTACGTTCCCATAAATAATTAAATGGCTGTGCATTTGATACTAGGGATTTATTACAGCTAAAGACATAAAAAGAGTTGATCATAATTTCCTCTCTCTACCGAGGAGAATTCAAAGTTAATTTTATGGTGTCAACTCATTATGCAGTGTACTCTTATAAATGCTAATGATTACCGGAAGCCACTGAAATATTCAGCAAACCACATCAGACTTCTTTCCCCATCAACTTCCCCCTTGCCAAAAAATATTACTAAAATGACCTCAATCTCTTGTAAAAGATTAGTAAGGATGGTGTTTGGGTTACAATAATCCATAGTTATTTATATGTTAAAGTGACCAGAGCATGGCAATTAAAAAAATATAGTAATTAAGCAAGTAATTTATCTTTTTGGATCGTGTAGCTATAAAGCACAGGAAGATTTGGAGCTCCATCAGGCACATTTAATTATTTAGATAATTCTTTAGCTCTGTGAAGTCTCATCCACACTTTTGTCAAAAGCACATGTAGAAAGCGTCCTTCAGTTTTATGCACCCTGTTTCCTAAGATCTGTGCTGCTGTGATCAATTCCCCAAATCCTAAATTCTCCCATTACGTTACAAAACAGAGAGGTCTGCTGCTCCTCAGGGCTGTCCATACATTTCCGGGGGTGACTGCTATGCTAATGAGGACTCCAGCCAGAAGGGGTGCTCCTGTCGCTTCCCGGACAGGAATCAGAGTCGCCTGTGGGCACAGCCATCTACACAAGCACAGAGATCTTTTGGTTATTGCAACTCGTCTTTTGCTAAAGCTTACTTTGTTTCTCCCATCACTGTTCAGTGGAGGAAAGTGGGGTTTGTCCTCCTGGGGGTAGATACTGATTTGCATTAAAAGGAGAAACTGTTAAATTTGAATTTGAACTAAAAGGCTCAACACCACTGAAGCGAAAGGAGGGAGAAGGGGCAGGAAGAAGAGGCTGCCTCAGAGGGTCCACTCCTCTACAGGTGCCTCTGACTCTGCCCATTTTCTTCCAGACCCTTTTCTCTTTGGGCTTTCGAAGCGTGGCCAGGAGTGGACAAGGACAGGACCCATGACTGCCCAGGATGGGGTTTCAGGGAGAGCGGTTCCCAGACATCTTCCAAAGCACCTCGACTCCACAGTCACCCGGAAGCCACAGTACTGAGCATCCCTTTCTTCCCGTCTTCAAAGCCTGACCTGGGACTCCAGTCATCTACGGGAGCGGCGTCAGGAAAGGGTAATGAACATCAAAGCTGAGGAGGGCGCTGGACCCTGGACCACTCCCGAACTGCCGCTGAGAACGCACACCGGGCATCCGACCCTGTGGGCCTGCACTCCTGGACACGGATCCTGGAGAAGCACTCACACACGCACAATGGTATATGAGTATAATTCCCCAGAGCTGGGGACAATCAAGATATCTCCTAAGCGGGGAGTGAACAAAAATCACTGTGGTACATGGGTGCGATGAAATAGTAACTGAGCAATCAAGAGAAACACACAGTTCATACATGAGGCGCCGTATGGAGGGAAAGAAGCCCCGCTCATGCAGCCCCAGAGCACGGCGCGGACGCCACCTCTGTGGTCTCTAGAAAACACAAATCACGGCAGAGAAGATGCCAGTGGTCTCCAGGGCAGCAGGAGGCAGTGTTTTGGTACTGATGGAGTTGTTCAGTATCCTGATTATTACAGAAACGACACGAACCTATGTGTAAAAAAACAAAAGCATATTCCAAAAGGTCAAATTACCATATGACAATTTTTAAAAATACAATTAAATAAAAGGACATTTGGAGAGAGAGAGGGGCAGAGAAAGAATAAAATATTCAAAAGGTGAATAAAGTGAACACCACCCATCCAGCCATCATGTTTTCTGTTATCTCTACTCCTTTTCATTCATAGTCACAAAATCTGCACATCTTAATGTCTCCCTTTTGAAGATTAAAAAAGTCTCTGTTTGGGCTCAAGCAAAATCCCATGAATTTGGTAACTTACAAAGGACAGAAATGCACTTCTCCTCCTTCTGGAGGCCGATGTCCAGGACAAAGGCATCTCCGGTCTGGTACGTGGTGAGGGCCATTTCCTGGGTCCTACACGTGGCCTCTTCTTTGCCCTCTCATGTGGTGGGAGGGGTGAAGGACCTCCAGGGGCCTCTTGTAGAGGGGACACCAATCCCATGTACCAGTGTCCTGCCATCCTGAGCTAACCATCTGCTCAAATGTCCCACCTCAGATAGCATGGCTTGGGGGTCAGGATCTCAGCATGAATCTGGAGGGTGTAGGAATAGACACGAGCAATTGGCCTGCAGCAAGGGATGATACGGATATAAACCCAGGCAGGAAATACCAGAGAAGTAACATTTCAAACGATAGCAACAATTGCTGAGATTTTGGATGTGCCATTTTTCTTCTGTAAAGTTTACGTGAAAATCTCACTTGGTTTGACTCCTAAGAAAGGAGTGCAATGCCCGCAGTAAGAGAAAAGTGAAATCAAACCAAAAACACCATTCAAAATATTTCAATTTACATTTTTCAGGAAAGGGAGAATCCCCCAAAACACGTGCGATATAATCCTCTACAGCCACTCCTCTTCCCAGAAAAGGGGAGTCATTACCTCACAGCTGCCAGGCCCGCCGCTCTCTGACAAACATATTAGATTTATTCCCTATGAAGGGCTATCAAATTAAGCACGCATTGGGGTTGCACAAAATGCTTTACACAGTGAGCTGATCCACTATTATGATCAACAGTGTTCCTCCAAGTCATGCTACAAATACACTCTTATTAGAAAAATCATTCCATTTTAGCTGCCTTGGTGGAAATGTGAATCAGGGTACTAGTCTTCCATATCACTGAAGATAAAAAGTCACACTATCGTTTACAAACAATGAGATTTTGTCACAACAGTTAATGGCATGGAAACTATGCATAATGCATTTGGAGTGCAGAAAGTGATGATAACAATTGTTTAAAATATATGAAATGTGTCTTAGTGTGGGTTATACATAATATCATAGCACTGAGCTGTAAATGTAATTGCAACCTTGGAGGAAAAAAGAAAGAAAGAAAAGTCACTTGGAGCTTTATGAGAGAAGGCAGATGACATGAGAACTGGCCATGCAGGAAAGGATCACAGACAGCCGGGGGTCTCGGCCCAGCTGGCCCCGGGCAGCGCAGGAAGCAGCCCTGACTCAGCTCACCCCTGGCCCAGCAGAGCAGGCTCAGGGCATAAGCAGCCCCATAAGCAGTCATGCTGGGGCCTGACACCCACTGTCCCAGAACACTGGCCAAGATGGGAAGAGGGTGGGGACACAGTGTGCACAGAACTCAGCCAAAGGACCAGTGATGCCCCCTGCACCAGGAAGGCCTCAGCCCACGCGTTGTACTACACAGCATAGCTGCACGTCCTCGTAGGGACCCTGGGCCCCCGAAATCTCCACCTCTGGGACATGCTGAGTTACTGCCTTCTTTACGGAACAGTCTCTAGACACTTTCAAATCAATTGGCATTACAGAACTGCTTTGTAACTCTTGGCATCTGCCCACCAATCACATCACTACCCAAGCCTGCCAAGCAGGCAAGCATCACAGGCCCTAGTCTTAAACTCACACCACGGTTCAAGCCCTAGCCATACAGGCTCCATCTGTGGGCCGGGCGGACGGAAATGACCAGCACCACCAGCAAAACCCTAAGCCTTTTACTGTCTGACCGCTGACTTTTTAGCCTTGTGGTTCCAGCATGTGACTGAGCTCACCATATCCTAAATATCTGCCGCCCACCATCGGCAACACGCCTTCAATACGTAAGGTTCTGCAGCTGCGTCTCACGCACAGAATTAGTGGAATGGTGTAAACCTCAGGCTTGTGCATTCCCGGGTGCGGCCTCCGGAAGGTGATGGGTCATGGGCGCTGCGCACTGATGAGTCCACAGCTGGATGTGCTGCAGGGGGCGGGGCCGGCCGGAAGCCACGCGGCTGCGTGACCTGGGAGGGTGTGTGTGGCCCCTCCCAGCTCCTCCTCACTCTGCTTCCTGGCTGGTCTGGGCTGAGCACCTTTTGCTCTGTCCTGCCCCTCTCCATCCTGTCTCTTCCTGCAAGCCAGCTGACAATCGACTGAAACTATGAGCCACAACAAACCTCTCTCCCTTTAAATTGTGGGTGTTGGGTGCTTTGCCCCAGCAATGGGAAAGTGACCCACAGCATAGGGTCACTGGACTCTTACTCTGTGACCTACTATTCACAGGCAGATGGGAGGACACTTCTTATTTTAAGGCCTTGCGTTGTATTCAAAGTACAAAAATGTATAGCTTGTACTTTTCATAAAAATTCACTTGTTTGGTCATTTTAGCACAAGTAATTCAATTATATCATCCTGAATTCTGAGAAGGTATTAAATATTTTCCAGCTGCAGGCTAGACAGTCCCTAGCTTTTTAGAAGCAAGCCTCGAGGATAAGCTTTTTAAGTTGTTTGTTCCCCCCACTGTGGCTTTCAACAGCCTCTTCCTTCAGTACTAAAGGCTTAGTACAGTCTAGTAGTGAATACTAAGGACAAGGATTTGGTCAAATCAGAAAAACACTTTCCCACATCCATCCCTATTTCTGCTGGAACAACCAAGAAATGATGTTGGGTCACATGAGGCCACTGAGACTAAACTACTGTAATTATAATTGGAAAGTTCTAGGAAATAGAAAATTTTCTTTCCTGCAAGAATTAATTAAAATCTTGTTAAAAGAGCATAAGACAATGCCTTATGAGTACCTATTAAGTATATAGCATTAATGAATTCACAATAGGCAGCTTACCAGTTACCAAGCTCCTTAAAATGACCCATCTTTTAGCTTCTTTGAAGTTGAAGTAAAAATAAAGCTCAAAATCCTGGACAATGTCTTTTGGAAAAAAATGCTTCAAACTTGCTTTGTAAAGAGGGCCAGCCCAAACTTTGAAGAGCTGATTCCTTTATTTGGGAAGAAACTTTGTTTCCGAGAGAATCTGCCGAGGTAAAGAAGGGAAGTGTGGGCAGGGAAGTCTCCATCTCCTTCCAGAGTTGCACTTGTAGCCTTCCCCGTACCATTCTGCTCAAGCTGTTCTTTCTGCATGCAAAGGTCCTCTGCCTCCTCCCCTTGAGGGCAACATCGAAAGCCCACGCAGGATATTCTCTCTTTTTGGGTAATTTCCAGCAACATTTCCTTACAGGAGGAATCTACTGTTCATTTGTTATCTGCTCTGCCCACTTCTGTGATAATAGTGTGAACGTCCACCGAGTAGAACCCAGCTAAAAAGGAGAACGGAGGTCTAACCTCGCCGACTGCAGAGCTGTCCCAGGCAGCTCACCTGTGAACTTCTGCAACTTGTAGATGCCAATCACAGATACCAAAATATGTCTCAGCTAGGGACATCCAGTCTTATTAGCAGTGCTGGTTTCACTTGATACCACTGAGGATGTACAGAGAAAGGAGACCCTTACCTGCCTGTTCCAAGAAAAGAGTTTGGAAGGACATTTCATTTTGTTTTTATCTGTTTCTTCCTTTCTCACAATCTACAACAGAGCCATCTTCCCCATGAGGAAGTGGCACATATTTGATAAAGTCGTGCAAAGTAGAGGAGATGTGCAGAAAGAGACACTGTTGCAGAACCCCTTTGCTTTCCTTAATCTTTCACCAAGAAATTTTCTTTTATTGGTACATTTTAGGTGTACAGTTCAGTTACATTCATTATTGGGATCTTGTACCTTTACATGACAGGTCTTGGTTCTCATTTTTTCCCCTTGTCCCTGCCCAAGAAATTTTCTTAAGTCAGCGCCTCTTAACCAGGTCTATGGCAACCACTGCTGGGCACTGGGAGTCTATAAACCTTTAGGAATTGCGTACAGTCAGCCTTCTGTATCCTTGGGTTTCACATCTGGAAGTGCAACCAACTGTGCGCTGAAAATATCTGGGAAAAAACTGTGTGACTGAACACATGGAGACGATCTTTCTTGTCATTTCCTAAGCAACATAGTACAGCAACTATTTACAGAGCATTCACATTGTATTTGAAATTATAAGCACATAGTGATGACTTGAAGTGGCATAGATTATATGTAAACACTGACAATTTATATCAGAGACCGGAGCACCCATGAATTTCAGGATCTGAGAGGGTGTGAAACCAATGGATACCAAATCACCCATGGATAACTGTACAGATTTAATGTATATTGTAGCATGTTCCTCCTTCTCCCACCCCCTCCTTACTCTCTGAAGACCTTCACAGCTTTTAAAAAATATTTCAAGTAACTGTAATCTAAAAGCAATTTTACATCACTGCTCCAGCTGCATTTTTGCACCAACAAACTATAAGAGCTTCATGAACTGGTTAATAAACAAGGCAACGAGATACCCAATCTGGGAAGAACACTTCTCTCTTCTGCTTGGTTCAACCATGTACCCGAAGGCTAGAACAGTCACATGAATTCTTAGAATCTCGGATCAGTGAAGCTAGACCGAGCCTTAGAGATCACCTAACCCAGTGCTTCTCAAACTGTGGCGGGCACCGAATCATCTGAAGGGCTTCGCAGAATACTACTGCTGCACCCCCACACACGCATTCACTTATGTTTTAGTAAGTGTAGGATAGGAGTTACAGGACGTGTTTCCGACAAGATCCAGGGGATTCCGATGTATGTGATCACGGACCACACATCTACTTTGATTTCCTGTAATACAAATAACTAGACTGAGCCCTTTAGCAGCTACCCAAAGTGACCTATCTAAAGTAACACAGCTAAACAGGAGGCCCGAGGTGTCTCTGAACAGCAGTAACCCCCTTAAGTAGACCACATACGAAGTTCTAAAGCTTTCAGATGACCACCACCACTCACAGGAAAATGTGTCTTGGCCAGAGACATTCAAACTAGTTGGCAGTGCTAGTTTAACCTGACACCACTGAGGGTGCAGAGAGAAAGGGACCGTTTATTCGTGCTCATCCCAACAACAGAATTTGGAGAGGTTTTCTTTTCCCCCTCACAATGATAAATCCCTTCTGACAGTTTTATTGCTGTGGCTAAAATGTTCTTTTAAAATGAAAACATTATGTCATCCTTCTGACAATGCAATAAGAAAATTCTTTTCATAGAGTCCCTTGCATAACGTTTTAATAAGAAGGTATTTTTCCATCAACCTTTTGAATCCATTTTTAAAAACTGTTTTGAGGAGTACATTTCCCAGAACTTGAAAGTCTCCTCTCTCTCCCCTCCCCTCCACTAATCAAGATCACTGAAAGACGTATAATCAACGAGGTTTGGCTTGGGTCAAATTCTGTCACACTCATGCCCTGTGCCAGGTGGCTGGGGGCCCAGGTCAGCTGGCTCTGTGTTCCTCACATCAACCCTGAAGCCATCAGATCCTCCCAAGCCCCCTTTTATTTCCTACCTTGGTCTTCCGTTTCTCAGTTCACTGATTCCAGACCTGACAAATAACCTCAGAACTTTGCATCTCGGAACACTCAAACGCCTCTCCTTGTGATTGGACGTAATTTTGGGATCCTCCTTCAGGGGTGGCCTCGGGGTCCTCCTACATCCTGAAAACGTCACTTTCACTTTAACATCACACATTAGATTCCAGTAATGTTCCCAAAGTGCCACAGAAAATGTGAGCACAGCACCGGATGGAAGGTACTTTACCTAACATCCCAGAGCATTATAGCACTGAAAAGTATTTCCTGGGATATCTCTTTTCTATTTGTTTATTTTTAGGGAAAATAAAATTATTCTTCATTTGTTAAACACTGAATTTCATATTCGATATGAAAATATAAGACCAAATCCATCTTTGACTTTGAAGTTGATGACTCTCAGGGCAGTGAGGGCGGTCCCACAGGATTTCACCGCCTAGTGACCCTGTAGCCTTCTCATTTTGGCGAATAAGTCTATAATGTTCACATAGTGACCGGCCAGGGATTTAGCTCAGTGGTGCCACGCCTGCCACTTGAGTGCAAGGTCCTGAGTTTTATCCCCGGTGCCAGAACCAAAACAACAGAAAAAGAAATGTTCACACAATGATGAAGAGCCCAGCTAATGCAGTCCTCAGAACGCCTCTCTGTCATTAAGTGACACACAATTATATCTGCACGCCCTTTTCAGAGCTCACTGTTGGCAACTGTGGATAATGAGCCTCTCCTCTATGGGGGGAAATATAAAGAAACTGATATTACAGTAATATTTTCAAAGCTATAAAAATTACACTATGGATGCAGTACAACCCCACTTAGTGGTTGCTAAGTAAACCAGTCTGAGTGTTAAAGCTGGATACAGGTGTAAAACTTTTCAAGATATAATTGGATGACACTATTGAAAACATGAAATAAAAACGTCAGTCCAAAATTCAAGGCCCTGTTTACAAAAATAAATAAATAAAATTTCAGCCCATAGCTGCAACCTTACTAACCATTAAGATACTCTAAACTGCTTCGTTTAAGACTCTTTTTCTTATTATTCCATCAGAAAATTGGATCTGAATCCATTCACCAGAGGCAAACGTTAACAATTACAGCTTCAAATTGAATCTCGACAAGTGCATGATATAATTGTGCCTTTTAAAAATCTGTAAAAATAAGACTCTGTGGAGGAGTGAGGAGGTGCTGAAGCATGGGGCTATGTCCCCAGTACACGAGTGAACTACACCATAAAAGCACTTTATGAAATATCAGCATCATTTGTTTTGCAGTCTTATAAAGATTGGATTGAGCTAATTTCCGCCCTATTGAAAAAAATAAATCATATTTTTTTAAACCTAAAACTTACACTAGGTGGAGCCCCTTGTCCAAGATTTGGAGTGATTTAAAAAAAAAGCAAAGAAAAGGGGGAAAAAAAACAAACAGCAAAGGAAAAAGATACTCATTCTTCTGTTTTTAAAATGTAGCTTTAAAATCCACGGTCCTACCAGAGAAACAATTTTTCCATCATTGAGGCCATTAACGTGAACAGTACCTTTAGCACGTACTGGAAAGGTATTAGTTGCAAAGCCACTATCTCAGAGCCAGCAGAAAGGTTCTGGATTCCAATGCTACCTTAAAATTCATGTCAGGTGGAGGAGCAGAAGGATCCTGGGATAAAATCGTTTTTGGACACTTGCAAAAAAATTGTAACAACATTAATGCTTTCCTGAGTCCAAAGCACACAGGGGACTCCTGCTAACTCCTGGCATCCCAGTTAGGTATACATTGTTGTTAAAAACCAACAAAAGACTCTTAAAAACCAAAAACAAACAAACAAACAAACAAAAACCACCAGCAGGTCACTAACAAAAGGCAAAACATACATTAACTAGGACTCCCTGTTAAACACAGGCTCTGAAAATAGGCTCCTTCTCTACTCTGGAGCCTCACTGTGAGGGGCTCAGATAAGACTTCAGAGATAAGGCGTCCAAACTTAGAGACACTGCTCATTCCTGTAGGATAAGCCACTGCAGCCTCCTGCCTGTGCTATGCTATCTTGGGCCTAGCCTTCCAACCCCAGATGCAAAGTTCAGCCGCAGGTGAGAGCTCCTGCTCACTTCCCCAGGCTTCTGCTGACAGGATCTGTCAGTTTACCAGGCAATAAAATGTTGTAGAGTCATTATTTTTTTCTTCTTCCGATTTCTACAAAATCTTAGGCCAGGCAAGATACAGTTCTGCTGACAGCAGAATTCTGTGGCAAAGTTACACCTTTGAACAGCATGCATCCCTGACCTCATGTAAATTCCTCCCAGAAAGTCCAGGAGACCGGCTGGATCAGGGGTCAAGCAAGCACCAAGGCAGCGAGAGCCATCCTACAAATCCACTTCCCCACATATCCAGGTATTTTTGACACCTGTCGAATCAAAACGTTTATACAAAAACCAATTTCCGTGGATGTTTGCCTCATATTTTCCATAAGCAAACTGATTCATTCCCTTTGCAAACTAGTTAGTTACTAAATCCAATTATAATTCCACAAACATAAATGACTTACAGAAACAAAACTAACCAGAGTAAAGAACAGCGCTTTGCAATGGCTGATCTTCATTCAAGATGGAGGTAATTTTTGAAAATGGAAAAGCGACTCCTCTAAAGGGCCTGTACCATCAGGCTCTAAAGCCATTTATTGGCTAAAATAAAGGCTGAAGGAATTGGATAAGTTATCCAAAATGGGTTACCTTTTTCAATACCTTTCAAACCCACAGAAGCTTTCATTTACAATTGGTCATTAAGATTCGGAAGTTTTCTTACCACTTCTTACACTAAGGGTAAAGCAATGTGACCGCCGATAATAAAGGTGTTTTCCTGTGAGATTTTCAACTGGGGCAGGGGATACGGCACAGAACGTCCGCGTTTCTCCCTTAATGGTTCTTCTCCATCCCTCCCGCTAGAAATGCAGCCATTGTTAACACAAGGGTAATAAATTCTTACAAGGGAAGATATACTCAGATTGTTCCCCTCAAGGATACAGGAGAGCCGGCCTCCTGTCTTTGTCTGGCACCATGTGTGGAAGGGGATGCTGAAACCCTGAGAAGCATCGATCCAGATGCCTCAGATTTATGGTCCTCCTGTCTGCCCTCCTGCTTATGCCTAGGGTCACGACTTCAGAAATAGGAAGACAGAGGAGCTGATGTCCTACAGTTGTAAAATTCCACCTTAGGACCAGTAGGAAAATGGTTGATAAAGAAAGCTACCAAATACAATAGATTTTTAAAATAAAATTTCCTAGCTAATAAGCTCAACCTCTATATGCCAGGCGGGGACAGAACTTGATGAATCAATTGTTTTTTTCAATTTGCTGACACTCAGTATCAGTCCCGGGCACAACTTCTTTCTAAGCAAAGTAATGTTTAACTGCTTCCTTATCTCCAACACTGCCTCATAAGCATAATTTAGAACTTTGCTACTATAACTCAAGATGGTTCATTTTCCCCCTTCTCACCAAGCCTTTGAGAGCGGGAGAGATAATGTCTCACTCATCAGCACTGTCATTATCTGAGCAATAATTAAAGATAAAGTAGGGGAAAAAAGAACTACATACACACAGGAATCATCAAGGGGAAGAGGAGCCCTGTGTCAGGGAAAAGGAAGGGAACAAAGGCGCTTTCTCCCAGACCCAAGGAGACCTGAACTGAGGTGCTGCTCTTCGCAGCAGCCCAGGGTCGCCCAGGGCGGTGGTGGCTTGGGGAGGGGTGGGGACCCTATCGGAAGGCAGGCCTTACACTCAGCGCTGCAGGCCCAGCCTGGGATTGGGATACAGTCCCACATCTGGGGACCTGTTCCCCTCTGAGAACCAAGTTCGATGTCACAGCAGTCACTTATATTGAGATTATATTGAGAGTCTGAGAACAGAATGAAGAGAAAAACTGACGATTCTGATTTCACTGGTAACTGTAGGCTTTGCCAGGAGCGTTCATCCTTCCCAATACTCAGGCTAGGGGGTGCAGAAGCTAAAGAAGTTGAATGAAGTATGATTTGGGGCAGAAAAAGAAAAAAGCTAACACTTTTTAGAAGGGTCAAACTCAAGTCTCTAAAGGTTCGAAGCTTATCTCACATCTATTCTGGGGAGGACACACACACACACACACACACACACACCACACATATACGGATACACACACACTGCTCTGCTGAATGTGATTAAGTACATCTTTCTCTGCTATCCTCTGCTTGTACTCGTCTTAAAATTACTGTCTCACTCTTCTCTGTGGTAGGATCATCTGTTACATAATGTCTTTACCAATGGTTTGAAACCCTCTTGTGTCCTTAGTGTTTGACTTCCTTCTTTTTTAACAGTCCCATAACATTTTGGGTAGCAACAACTGCTTACAGAATGAGTAGCTGAAGTTTTAATACCTGGAATACTTTTTAAAAAACTATGCATTTACTGCTTTTAGGTTTGCTAGGCTTAATTAAATCTTAAGGAGTGTTTGAGAATCATATCTTCTTATTTGGAGAGAAATCCATTTTACTAAAGCTACTTCTATTAAAACTGAAACTACCTAAATGTCTCATTTTTTTCTTAAGCCTCCCTCCCCCACCCAGTGTCCCAACTCCACAGGAATTCTTCTCTTCTTTAGTTAATTACAAAACATAATGCCTACCTGTGTTGGACACTGTGATATACCCACTGGGTCCCCTTACAGATATGGAGGAGTCATAATTCTCCCCCCACCGTGGAAATCACCCCCACTGAAGTTACCTCCTCCATGGCCAGCCAGCACCCAAACAACCACTCTGTTTGGGAGTAGAAACCTCGAGTCATACCCAGTTAATTGGAAACCACAAAAGCTGCTCCTAGGATAGGCTGAAACGTCCCTTGGGGCTGCACCCAAGCCCAACTTCTCCCTCTGCCCAGCTCTGCTTCCCACCTTGCTTTTGGTTCCAGCTCTACTTGCTCACAGAAAACTTGACCACAAGGTCTATTCATAGCCTGCTTCTCAAGAACCTAGCCTGGGACACCCGCCCCACTTCATATGTTAAGCATACAGAAACCATTAAAAGATGTAATCTTGGAATTGTTGTTTCATTCCGTTTCGTACTATGGTCATTTGTTAAAAACTGCCCTTACCTACTAGTGGTTCGTTGTGACTTGAGAGAACAACAGGTTGATATAAAGGGTATACACAACCCACAGAGTCCTGTGAGAAAGACACAAGGGTGTGGCAGATGCTTAGCTCAGGAGGGGCAGACACAGGAAGGCTGGGAGCTGCCAGGTCTGCAGGGACTGTATGTGAGCGACAGGGAGTAGTTCATAGAAGAAGACAAGGGAAAGGGTTGGAGATGGCAGAGAAAGGTGTGAAAAAGCACAGAAATGGGGATCCCCAGTGTGGAATGTGGGGGACCTGGGTGGCCGAGACGGAATCAGGGAAATCGCTTCTATCACTTGAAGAGCACCCTAAGGAGCTTGGTACTTGGTTTTTTGCCTTAATTTTTTTCTTCTGTTTGTCTTTAAAGACTGACACGCAATACAGATGACTTTCCCACATGGTATATATTTCTAGAGTTTTCTGATTCCTTTTCTCCACCAAAATTATTTGAGGAAACAAAGCCAAGTGCAGCGTCATAGACATTTTGCGGAGAGGCTATAGCACTGACTGGACACCCTGATCTAAACATGTAGGCGATGACATCTTCTACTAAGCATGAAATCACTTCTTTTAGAATAAATTTTCAAAACCTCTTGTTTCATTGTGAAAACAGGAAGAGACACATCTTTTTTCCAGACCTCTAATACATAGGCAATATGAAAAGGTAAAAAATATGTGCAACTGGTGAACTATATGTTACTTATTGTTGTTGAAACAAGTGAAATGCACAGGTTTGAACCCTTTGTCTGTGTGGCCTGGCTTTGGATATGCCCTACTTTTGTCATCCCTTGGCTACTTATTTGTCAATCGCATCACTGCCTTTGTGGATAACAATGTCACTGACATCACTGTGTACAATATAAACATTTGGGCTGTATTCACCCATCTTGGCCTTCCTTCTTACCTAGAAATTATGCAGAAATAAAAGTTAAAAACTATGCAAACTTAAAATCCCCAAAATCACCACAGGTGAGCATCACAGAAATGCTGGGTGACTGGAATTATCTTCAACTGCTTGGCAATGGGCAGATGGCCATGCTGGCAACGTGTCATAACCCTTCCTTCCCTTCCCTCCTTTGCCTTTCTTTCTTTCGTCCTTCTTTCTCTCTCACCCTCTGTCCCTCCCCTCCCTCTTTCCTCTCTCTCCCCTCCCCCTCCCCCTCCCTCTCTCCCT
>NW_022900942.1:64197383-64215359 GCF_012274545.1 Fukomys damarensis
CCCTCCCTCTCCCCCCTTCCACTGCCTTTCCCTCTTTCTTTCTCTGTCCCTGCACAGGAATTAACACTGGGGCAAAGGCGAAAGTCAACAGTATTGCTACGACGGACAGCTTAAATCTAGTTTGTTCTACTTCAGAGTTTTAAAACTTAGCATCCAGTTTATTATTAGCAGTACCTCAGGACCCTGACACCTACCCCAATGAACAAGCTCCTGTAACATTAGGGAAGAAGAAGCACACCGGGACAACACGCAGCCATGGGATGTTGGAGGCGAGAGGCCTGGTGAGGATTGTACTTTGGCTGTGTCTCTCTGCAGTCAGATAGAAGACGGACGAAAGGTGGGAAGAAAGCTTTAGCTGCTGCAAAACTCAAATAACATATGCTGGGGGTTCTCCTGAGCAGCACCTGGTATCCCTGCGTGCTGGCGGAACCCACACGTCAGTGCAGTTTCTAGAAGGCAGCAAGCCAGGCAGCTGACCAAGATAACTTTCCGTTTTCCACGTCTCCCTGATTTTGAGAAGAGCCTTATTACCCTGGCTAATAAAGCAGAAAATTAGCCATTAGAGAAGGAGGCAGGAGCCCTAACACTCAATAACAAGGGTCAAAACTCCGGATGAAATTTGTAGGTACAAGGGTTTCTCTGAATACAGAAAAACAAGTGCAGTTGTTTTATTTTTTTTCTTCCTAAGCTGCTATTAGTTTTGTTAAAATATAGTTATATTGTCAGATGCAAAGATGTCCATTTTTCTAGAAAGAGAAAGAATTTTATAGGGCAAATCAGCCTCCAAATATTTTTGTGAAAACTGCTCCCGCTCCCCAAGTGCCCATAAGATCGTTACTTCTACCTCATAACAAATCTTGACAGAAATATCAGATGCAAATGAAAAACATTGTCTAATGCCTATGGTTGGAGGTACAGAAGGTCCAAATATAGGTTCGACGGGCTGAAAGGAAGTGCGTAGTGAAGACGTTTTATAAACATGAGGCAGAATTTGAAACCAGACTCTCAGTTTGCTACCTGGTGGAGAGAAACAGGGGCAGGACCTATATGCATGGCCATCAAATTTAGGAGAAAATAATATACACCATTGCTTGTGCTTTGCTATTTTTAGAACTAAGCACTTCTGAGAAATTTTCTGTTTATTTCACACAAAAAAGTGTTAGATTCAAAAGCTCTCGAGGTCCTAGATGGATGAGGAATTCACAAGGCTCATGAACACATGAAAAGATGAAGCTTTGGCTACTGATTATTACTGGAGGAGGAAATGAGATTTTAGCATGATCGTTCGGTTGGTTGTCATTTCCCATGATGGAGAGAGAGGTGAAAAGTTTGGAAGGAACATACAACGTAAATCCCCAAAACAGATTTCTAGACATGGAGCTGGAAACCATCACATAACCCAACAGGCAAAAACAGCTGATTAGGTGGTAATTGTGTCCAATCAGCTGCTCACAGAGCAACAGATGAACGACACACATTCCCAAGGATATTTATGGGCAGGTAAATCATCTAAGATAAAGATTCCCAAATTACTTACACCAGAATAGAAAGTCTTACAAACATCAATGCCGATTTCATACCAACCTTGAATGTAATTTTAGAAATTTCAGAAATAACAGATTGCAACAACAAACACTGTTTGCTGCCAGCAAGTGAAATCCTGGCCCCTCAGCCCACCTAGACCGTGATGGGGCAGCTCAAAACCAACTAATAATCAAAGCAATGGCTTTTATGGAAGTCTGTGTCAACGGTTTCTTAACCAGCGTGCTACATCCTTTAAAAAAAAATACAGAAGATATTCAACCAGCCTCTTCCCTAAGATCATGGCAATTGGCAGCTCTCCCCAGACTCTTTCTTCCTATATCTTTGAGAACCAGGCAAAAGTATATTTAAAAGCAGGTATACTCAAAACGTGTCTGCTGTCTATGTGGTCTGCACCCCACAGCAAGAAACACACCGGGAGCTCACCAGCTTTTCTCTAGTCCTGGCTCTCAGGCAGAGCACACTGGCTTTGGTACACTGCTACTGCTCACTTTTGGAAGAAATGAGAGTTTGATGCTTAGTCATTTGCTATGGTGAGTTTTGACATCATTCACTAAGGACAAATGGAGCGGGACAGTAATGAATTAAATATAAACATGGCAACAATGTACCACTTCACTCCCATCTATATTGGGAAAGTGAACCACAAAAGCATCACAAAAACAAATACATTTTATCTATATTTTCCATAAATGGTAAATAAAAGATTTGCATTGTGTGATTTACAGAACAGAGTGAATAAGAGTCACAAAATTCAGTGTCAAGCTAGTGGGATATTTTTAAATGGCTTTGTCATAAGGAGCTATTATTAATGATGGTATAAACCCAAAGATGGGTGGGGGAGAAAACCCAGAGAAAAATTTAAATAGCAACTTGGACCAGTGAATCTGATTCTTCTTCGTTGCACATGAGCTTGGGTGATGGCAGCCAGGCACCCGGAAATCTTGCCCTCTCCGGTGTGGGGCTCATCTCTAAGCAAAGGTGTATGAGGCCCATGTACACAGCGGTTCATGCTTGAGATATTTTCCCATCAAACAATTTTGCTTGGCAAATGTTTTTCTTCCACAAGCAAAGAGGAAAAATGAACAGCTTAAAGGTTAACTTCAGGGACTCACTCACATGATCCATATCCGGCCGTCCCAAGACAGGAGGTTTCCAGGCGATGAGCAGATCCACACCCCAGGTTCCAAGAGGCGGTGAGCCAGGCAAGCAAAACAGAGAAGAAAAATAATTTAGGAGAATTTCGACAACTGGTGGCAACTTATACCAAGCATGCTCACAACAGTTCCTTCTTTTCTAGAAACGACCTCACTGCCGAGGCATCATGGTCTAAGGAGAAGTTTTCTGAAAAAAAAAAAAAATGCTACGGTAGACAATTCCTGAGTGAAGTGAAGGGATCGTGAATCAGCATTTTCATTTAACACACACACACACACACACACACACACACACACACACACACAGGTTTGTATTTGGATGTGCAGTGGATATCCCCAGAAAGACAATGGGAAAGAGTTGTAAAAGCATAGAGGGAAACTGAAATAATCAGAGCAAGTCTGGACTAGAATTGGGAGTGGAGCTGCTACAAGGCAGAGGCGCGGGCTCCCTCAGTGTCACGTCAGAAAGCATGGTAAAATGATTCGCATACTTCCCCAAGCATTTGACTGAAACAGTTCTAATTACACAGTATCGAGGAATACAAGTATTACCATTTACATGTGCTACAGGTTGGAGTCATATGACAAAATCTGAATTCTACAAAGGAAGGACCAGGAAATAAAATGTCACTATTATCATTTTTACCAAGAACTATTTATCATTTTATTATTAAAAAAAACAACGAACGTGTCATTAAATGTGTACGCTACATTGTTTTCTCATTGTACTAGATGTGATGACTGCTCTGTTTGCATAGCTTACATTCACATCAAACATGGTTTCAAGGAGAGAGAATTCCCCAAACTGAGTCTTCAGGGAGAACAGCTCCTCTGCCACGCGGTCTCCACGTGAGTCAGGCTAGAGCAAACCTGCATTCCTCAGGGCCACTCGGGCCTCCGGGACCTGTGCCCTACAGGTTTTCACTGCCACCAGCTCCATCAAAAGCTGCTGCAGACCCAAAGGGATTCAAAGCAGGGCCTTGAAGAAATACCTATACACTCGTGCTCAGAGGAGCTATTTTTCACAAGAGTCAAAAGGTGAAGCAAGTTAGTGTCCATCAGCAAGTGAACAGATAAACAAATAATGACAGGAATACTATTCAGCTTTCAAAGGGAAGGGGATTCTGATACACTCGACATTAAAGAGGGACCTTGAAGACATCACATTACGTGAAATAAGCCAGGCACACCACGGTAAGTACTGTATGACTGCAAAAACTGAGATTCCTAGAGTTGTCAACTCAGAGACACAGAAAATACAAGGTTGGTTGGCAGCGGCTGGGAGAAAGGAAGTAGGTAGTAGTTAGGTAGGTACAGTGAGAAGAGTCCTGAAGGCCGGATGTGCATCCACGTGAAGGCACATAACACTACTGGACCGTACACTCACGAATGGTGACGATGGTAGGTGTTCTGCTGTATGTGTTAGAAATCCTACTGTCAAAATGGTTCTTGGACTATTTCTGGCTACCCTGTGAGTCAGCACAACCTTCAAAAGAAAGAATGAATAAGAGTGTATGTCAACACTCACTGTAAAGTGTTAAAAGAATGCAATTTGTAATAGAACCAAAAATTGGCCTAGCATTAATTCAAAACATTTCTTTTCTTCTCAGTAGATGGCAGGATCTATTATCGTGCACTGGAGGAGATCATGACCAAAGTTCCTGTGGAGACCAGGGAGCAGGCAGGCTTCCAGCAGTCAGTCCAGAGCCCTCTGAGGATGCAAGAAGCCACCTCTGAGGTGGTACATGTCCCCTGCAAACCCAGGACACCTCCGTCAGTGCTGACCAACGTGAGGGCACCCATGTCCACTGGAGAGTTTCGAAGTGGAATACTTCGGTTTTGGATAATGCTTTGCTTCTTAACCTGACTTCCTTCGTTCTGGTAACGAATGGTGAATTTTCTTCTCATTGTAGCCAGGCAAACTAATGGCACTGGCCAGAGAACTCCCACGCAGAGCAGTGGATTCTCCCTTGCACACTCAGTATTTCTAGTTGCTGGAAATCAGAAAAGTGAGCACACTGGTGTACATGTGAGTTAGTACAGTGGAAATAGGTCCAGGCGTCTTTGTCAAAGGAGCTTCTTGGCCTCTCTCACAGGGAGCCGAGCCCAGTGAGATGGCTCACACTGCTATGGAAAGACCCTAGAGTAAGGTGTGGCTTCAGGTGTCCTTTAAGGAGCTTCGGGACCTTGACCCTGGAGTGAACAAAGAGGATGGCAGAGTTCCAGTAGGGAGCACATGGATATGTCTCTCTCTAGAAGATTTCTCAGAAACACAATACCATGGAGCTGCAGGGTGGCTCAGTCTGCCACTTGGTGGGAATGCTCAGCTCCTTCCCAGGTAATGAAGGCAGCGCATGTGGACAACACACACTGCAGCTCCAGCTGAGCTTTCCACCCTTCGCCCAGGTTGGACATGGCATGAGTGGCCTCAAGGACTCCTCTGTTGAAGTCTAATCCCCATGGTCAGGGGTAAAGTGGAGATTTCTCCTGACCAGGTCTCTGGGAAGGAATTTGGGTCAGGTAAGCTCATTAGAGTAGCGCCTCATGTCTGACCCTGAGGACTGGAAGACACACATACTTGGTCCCTGTCCCTTTCCACGAACTGCCCTGTGCTGCCTGGGGACTCTCCCTCATGGTTTTGTTGGATTTGGACTTTCCTCAGCGGGAGGCTGTCACCAGATAGAGGTCCTTGAGCCCACAGGACTGTGAGCTAAATAAACGTTGCTTTTGAACAAAGTCACCTAGTTTCTGGTAGTTTGTTATAACAACAAAAACACAGGCAAATACAAATCTTATTTCTGCCCAACACCCGCTATTTTCCATCCTAACAGAGGCCTGAGGGTCGATAGCTCCTAATGTGGGGTCCAGAGTCTGGGAACTTCCTAAGACCCCTTCCAGGGAGTCCATCAGGTCATACTTAGGCTTTGTCTTTTCACTTTCATTCTCTCAGGCATGGAACTTTCTAGAAGCATTGTGGCATGAGGTATCTCGCCTTCCATTTCTCACGCAGAAGCAGATATAAGACTTTCTTCAGTTTTGATTGGCAATGCTACTCTTTACATTGATTTATTTTTGCTTTGGAAAACAGTTAACATTCATTAACACAGAATGGGTTTATTATTACTCTTTTTAGGTAAGTTCAATGTAAATATTTTTTAAAAAGTTTTCTGTTGTAATTCCAAGGCAGCTCGCATCAATAGATAGAACATGCAGAAAGTTCCCTATAGTGTGCAGTGATCTTTAGGAATATAAGCAGGAACGGAGGTCAGTGCTGGGAGGCTTCCTGGTGTGAGAAGAACAGGAAGGCAAATGTACAAGAAGAGGCCGCACAGGCAGTCAAGGGCAGGTCACAGGGACCCTGCGTCCCATGGAAGATTCTGGTCTCCACTTAGCAGGAGCATCAGAACAGTCCACGGGGTACAAGGCTTCACTTCCTGTCCTTCTCTCTGTACATGAGAGTTGTACAGAATTAACTGTTCAACTCAGTCTTCCACCACTTTGATTCACAAGTCTCCAGCGCTCTAAAATGAACCTCGTGGTTGCTCTTAAAAAGAAGACCTTCACCTGCAGGACCAGACGCACATCTGAATTGTGCTGACTTTTAAAAGCCAACTGTGGGGTCAGTTTGGCGACGTGTATCTGTGGGTGAGCTCCCTGTTGGTTCTCGACACCTCTCACATTTGAGGGGAGCCTGAGTTAGGGTCTTGGCTCCTGCTCGAGGGATTCTCCTTGGAAAGGACGAAGTGGAACTAAGCTGATGGCCACTTCAACAGAACACAGCCCCTCCTGACATCACAAAGTCCTGCTGCGGTCCCTGTGAGGCCTCCTTGCTCCCTCATTGGCTCGTGTGTGCCTCTTCCCTCAGCACCACTGCAAACCCGATCCATCCTCAAGGCCCCGTGCACTCCTGTTCCTCTCCTTCGGTGTGTGTGTGGGGTGACTCACTTTCAGCTTCACTAAGAAACCAGAGGCAAGAAACCATGGTGTTAATATTAATGCACAACGATTACAAAACTTATGACTCGTAACTTAGAGTTGGCAAGATAAAAATAATTTTACCATGCAGTTTCCCAGAATAAATAGCACCTGAAAAGGTGATTATGATTTTAGTAACAACAACAACAAAAAATAGCTGCATGTTCATAAAATCAGTGAGAAAAGACAAATCTGTCTTTTCCCATCTTCTTGAACCCATGCGAAGGTCAGGGCTTGTGTGTGGAGAGGGTGTGGATGTCCACGAACAAGGTTAGCTGCAGCAGAAGTATTTATCAAAGTACCTCCCCCAGGTTTGTAACTACCTGAGGAGCCAGGTTGTACCTGAAAGGAGGCAACTGAGAAGAGACTAGAAGCTTCCATCCAGACTGCAATGGCAGGTTGGACATTAAAGGTCCCCTGAAGGTGTACAACTAAAGTTACCGTCCCCACAATGGGGCTACTGGGAGGCAGTGCGACTCTAAGAGGTAGTAAGCAGTGAGGTCATTGGGGGGGTACCCCGGCAGGGACCCTGGACTCTCCTCACTCTTTTTTCACTTCTGGATGTGTGTGGAGCAGTTTGGCTCTACCAGGCACTGCACCACGACGTGCTACCTAAGCACAGGGGCCCCACAGGCCGTGGACTACACCCTCTCTACTAGGAACCCACAGAAAGCTCTTCTGCTTGTATGTTTATTATCGCAGGTGTTTTGTTACAGTAACAGAAAACCGGCCTGAGGTATTACAGACCTACCTTGCTGTAGACCTGCAAGAGTTCATCTAAAATATATAGCGAGATGTAGCATTCCCACGTTGGACACTACACATATCTCTAAGATGATGCCTCGTTAATTTCCAACACTGTTGGGTCATTTCACCTGCTGCCCCCCAGGGGGAGGATTTAATATTTTCACAAAGTTCCCTCTTGAAGCTCATCAGCACCGTAGCCTATCTTCTAATGATCACTATTTGAATCCTGCATCTCAGAGCAGAGTGATAAGAAACTTAGTTTCCTCTCACATGCATCCCTCCGCCTGTGTTGGCACCTTGATTGTGAGAGGTGAGAAATTAGTATCAAATTGAAAGAAATGCTACACTGTGTGCCTGATCTGGGCTATCAGTCACTCCCATGCTTTTCTACCAGTAGCGTGCAAGGTTGACAGGGTCAGCACTCCTTTCGGCAGACATAGCTGATTCGATCAGATTGCTTCCACCGATCACTCACATCAACACAACCAAGAAGGGGAGCTAAGAACTAAGAATTAAGAAGACGATGCCTCAGGAGCAAGTGGAGGTAGAGAGTGTGGCACTCGGCTTGGAGGAGGATGGGCTGGAAGCCGGGTGGAGGCCGCACGCTCCCATGAACTGGGCCCCTCTGGCTGTCCATTCAGGAGGCGCCATTTATCTGCCTGGGCCAGCGTCCCATACCTGATACTAACAGTCCCGAAATTTGTTCCTAAATTAGATTGCAGAGTTGCCTGGGCTAGCCTGGAAATCTATCATTTTTAACCTCCTCTCTGAAAGCAAAGAATTCAACATTCTGAACAACTACCTGCAAATGTGCTTTTGGGAAAATGACTCATCTACGAACTGGGGAATGCCTATATTCAGAAAGTAGGTCTGTTGCCTTTAATCACTCTGGGATTTTCACCCCAAAGGCTAAAAAAGCCAGAGGCTGACAAAAAGGAGCATTTCTAGGCTCTTGAAAACAAAAAGCATGGCATCCATTATGCTACTCTTTGATCGTGGTGTCTTCTGCTTTGAAAAATACTCAGAAAAGGAATGCCACGACCTCCCAAAATTTGAGATGTACATCCCTCAGGGAGGAGAAGTAAAGTGGCAGAGAAGACCAAGGGCTAAAGAAACGGAAGACAGATCAGCAGCACTGCCCAGTCTCTGATGGAAGCCAAGGTCCTCCCGTGTGAATGCAGTGGGAAAATAAAAGGCTTCCAAGGAGGTCACTGGCCCTGCCCTTTCCACGTCTCTGAGGCCAGCTCTGGTATCTTGTGCAAACGGATACTTCAGTGGGTCAATGCGGAAACACCAGATTCCTGAATACAGTGTCTATCTTTGTAAACTTTGTGAAAAGTCAACAAAATAAGGCAAAGAACTCTACCCTGAGTCTTGAAGAAGCAGCTTCACACGGGCAAATTCAGGTACAACCACACCATCCAACCACAGGGAAAATAATCTGCTTAGAACCCAGCTCAGCAGTGTTCCAAGACCCCCTGTTTGGTGCTAAAAGTGCAATCAAGTTGCAGGCTCTGCACACGGAGATGTCAGGAAAGATGATGATGTCTCAAGTTTACTCTGATCAACTCAACCAATGAGGCTTTCTCGAAAATACAAAAACTATCACGTGCTCTCGTTTCTCTCTTACAGCTCGGGGCTAAGCCAACCTTCTGGAATGACTTTGCATTTATTGAACACCTAGTATGTGCTGTGTGTAAAGGTCAACTGCTCGCATCTGGCTCCTGATTATTGAGAAAGATTGCAGCAGTGGGATAGGGAAAGGCTGACATTGCAGAGCACTGGACAGAAGGGAAAATCATATTTATCTGGCTCATGATTAATTTCCTGGGAACTCAATAGGTCTCTGATACATTACATTTCCTTTCATCCCAATTCAGCCCAGTAAAGTCTAATGTTAGGAAATAGTTCTTTTCCTTTTTAGGTTTTCTTCTATTCCTTGGTCTGGCTGAAATGACACCTTGGAGCAGAGTCAGAATTCTGTGGGTCAGACACTTTCCCCTCACATCAACTCATTTCCAGGCAGCAAGGTAAGCAGCTGTCCAGGCAAAGCCACCAGCTGCTCTGGCCCGCTGGGCCCTGAAGGTTATGTAAGCAGCTCCCAGCCTCGGGCAGGAGGGCAGGGCCACTGCTACCTCCCAGCAGGGCCCCCAGGACTTTGATCTTTCACAAGTGATCAGAGGTAACCAGCACACCCTTCTGAAAGAGGAGGCCAGGAGAGAGAGTCCCAGAGGCAAGCCAAACTTTTTGCATGTTTGTCATTTTAATTTAATTTAATGGAAAACAATGCCCCAGACCTCTCCGAATTTTTCCATATCCAGGGAGAGAAGAGGAAGGAAAGGAAAATAATAAAATGAGATCCCAGGTAAGGTAGTAAATGGTGAAAGCACCAGTCAAATCATAATATAAAAACTATCTTACTTGTTATTACATGATTTTTTGGTGTATTCTTTTTACGTAGCGGGTCATGTGCAAAGCAAATCTTTGCTTTCCTCGTGTCAAAATTGTGACTCGACAACATTAAGCTATAAAAACAACTGTGAATTTTATGTGATGTTGTGAGATTTAAAAAACGAAAGGGTTTTAATCTATGAGGATGCTTTAGGACTGCAGATTGGAAAGCTGGAATCAGCTGCAACCCTATCGTGAGAATGGATAAAGTATCATCCAGTGAAATTGAGTGCTGACGAACCCACAGTCTGGACAAGGAATCACTGCTTACTTCCCAGAAACACCCTCCATGGCCCTCTAGCTGTGCCCTCTGGCTGCATCTGAAGTTCCCAATAGAGTAACCTGCATGGAAGGGGCCTACTCGCATATTGAGAGTTCCAACAAGTTTCACTTGGTGAAAGTTCGACAGTGGGTCATGTGATCACGGGAACCACACGACTCACTGCTGAATTACCTGATTCATTCCCACCTATCACGTGTTTTCCTAAGGAAGCAAATAGCTAAGAATAGCTCAGATTGTTCCTAAGTATGATGCAGACGAGGTTGTAATGTGATAATCTCCCCAGGATCCATATACTTTGGAAAGAACAGGATCTAAGCCATCATGACTTTTGAAAAATAAGATCTATACATTTTAGCTTTGGTGATTCCAATATGCAACGAAAAAAAGTCTCCCAGAAAAGAATCCAGGCCAAGAGAAGAATAAAGGTGCAGACTTTGGCTCTGGGTATGCACAGGATGGAGAGCTTGACCTGGACGCTTCCCTGCTGGCCCTGACTCCGTCCTCTTGGACCATGGATCTCCCCCACCCCGCCAGGGTGGCCTTGCCACGCTGTCCTCCCCAGGTCACGCCCCTGCAGGGAATCCTGCCACAACTCCCCATCAACACTGACAAGGGTCAGCGGGACTGCACAGGATTGCTGGCACAGCGACCCCCATCCTCCACTGCAGCTGGGTCTCTGGGAAGCCAGGAACACACCACCTCCTGGCAGTGCCCCGGTGGGTTTGGTGGTGCCCACTGGCACCTTGGGGATCTCTGATGTTAAGAGGTTCCTAAAGTGATCCAAGCAGGGGCAAGTGACAGTGGCTAGGTGCTGTGGCACAGAGAGGCTCTGGTTTAGTCAGTTCCTCAGGGATTCCTAGTCACAGTGGCAGGGATCTAACGATGGTGACTATCGTTGCAGGAGGGCAATGAAATGCAAACACAGTAGTGTTGCATAATTAAACTTCGGTGGCCTGGAATCGTGGGTTGTGTTGGTATCTGCTATAAATAACCAGAAAAATTCTGTCCATTTGAAAATATGAAAAAGCACAGCAGTTTACCTAATTATAACTACAATTAAATGATCCTTGTAGATCATTGTGGAGTACAAATTATTCACAGGTGGAGTTGAATACCTATGATAGTCTATTTTTCTATCTCAAATCATTATGCAGATAAAAATAAGTTTTTTAGAATGCAGAACTGTTTTTGCTGTAGTATCAGTAGGTTTATCTTCTCAGCTGTATTCTTTTGCTTTTTTTTTTGTTAAAAAAACTACTTTGCAAAGTGGCAAGAAGAAAATTACATATACTTTGGGGCAAAGTTTATTTCTAAAAATGGTTACAAAGCACATAAACAGGATAAAAGGCTTGAATGCAAATCATAAAAGTAAAAACTGATTTGATAAATATGAATTTTCAAACTAAACCAAGTATTGATACATATCCTTCAACACCAAAGGAATAGGTACACCTTTCTGAGCACTTACTATGCGCTAGTCACGTTATGAGCATTATTTCTACTTCTTATAAGACCTTCGCTAGGTGGGCAGTCCTCAGCTAGTGTTGCAGGAGAAGTAGGGCTCAGAGAGCTTCATGACTTAGCCCCAGATATTCAGTGGAATCGAGCGTGTCTAGCAGTGGGTAATATTATGTCCCTTGTGTGCCGGCACAGCAGTAAGGTCATAGGTCTCCTGTGTTCTATCACCCTGTTCATTCTGCTGCTTAGGAACTGCAGGGACTATGGGTGATTCCAACTTCAGAATGTTTGACTTTGCAAGGGGATGGAAGAGGTATGGATTCTGCAAGAACTATTCGTTGAATTTGGAATTTTGACCTTTTTCAGGGAGCTCCAGCTCCCGGTCCACCATGCTGCATGCTGCATTGCTGAACCCCAATCCCCAGTGGTAAGAGGTACTGTCAACTTACAGAGTGTGCAGCAGGGTGTGAATCCACAGCAAGCCAAGGAGCACCTGCCCCTGAAACATTCTCCTTGTGTGATGATTTGTCTTCCCCATAATGCAGGCTACCATGGGCACAACATTCAAGGAAAGGACTGTCAGGGAGAATGCAGTTACACAGTAATCCTGTCAGGGATGGTTCTTAAACCAGACATCTAGATCATCAGCTTATTAAAACCATCCTTGCCCACACACAAACTCCTGATCTCACTATTTAGCTCTGCAAAATTTCTGTGATAATTAAGGGGGAAAATAAAGGTATTTATTTAAAGGTAAATAGGAGCCACTGATTAAATATTTGCTTGTATTCAAATAGTCCTTAATGGCCAGGGATTTAGCTCAGTGGTTCTGGCACCAGCCTCGCAAGTACAAGGGCTTGAGTTCGATCCCCAGTTCCATTAAAAAAAAAAATCAAATAGTCCTTGAGAGTGTTCCATGTTGTACTTTTACAAAGGGTTACGAAGATGGTCCAATGCTGATCTAGTAATTAATTAAATATTGTGAATGTCTCACTCTGCCACTCATAAAAGGCAGTCACAAACAACAGACCATTTACTTGATCTTGTAATGACAGAGGGAATTCTGTGCTGTCTGCCAGTGATGAAACTAAGTTGGAGGAAGGCTTAGTAAGCTTGCAGAAGAGCTAGGTATGGAACAATGTTCATGTGACTCACACCTACGTAGCCAAATGCTCCATGAGGTGGACAGTCAATATCCTGTCCATTTTCTTACAGTTACGTCATCTTTATAAATTCCACAGGGATATATGTGGATACAACAGCTTTGACTACTTAGACCTGTACACTCTCTAGAAGAGACTTGAATCTATTCAGTAATTCTATAATAAACTACCTGATTCCTTTCTCTTCAAAACCTCAGTATTTGATCATGCACTGTGGATTTTACTGCTGTTATTGTTTTTTATGTGCTCATTCCTCATGAGCAACAGACTATTTACAACTATTTGATGAGGGTGTATTTTTCATCTGAAGTTTGAAGGCTTGTATGGCTAAGATTTTTTGGGTTGTTGCTTCAATATGGAAGCTGGTGATTTTCTTATATATATATTTTTTCTTCATCTTTTTGCAAATATTTAGTATGCACATGACGTAAAGGTTTTATCTTTTCATTCTTAAAAAAAGCATGAAATTACAAAAAGTTGTGCCTTCTAAAAATCTGAATTGAGTTGTTTTCAGATCAGAAACATTTCAATACATGGACAATTTTGTTCTGTAAATCAAGGAGTCATAATATCAACCATTCTAGAAGTGGTTCTATATCCGACAAATCCCTAAGCCCCAAGCTAGGAATTCGCTCCACATTTCAGGGTGTTTTCGGGCACCCTGCCTGGCATATCTGATTTTTTTGTCTACCCAGCCTCTGTCCCTTTCAGTTCAGCTCCCCACATTCAATTCTGTGTTTGCAATCTCAGCGGAGCTCATGTGACTGCAGTGAAGAATGCTGATGATTTTACAGATTCTTCCAACCCTAAATTATCTATGCAATTAGACAAATGCCGGCGAGGGTGGCTTTTGAAGTTTCTGGATAATGGTCTGCGTTCCACTCTGCCTGTAAGGACCTACGCCAGGGTGGGCTACTCCTTGCTTACAGGGATTTCACCCTGGTTTGTAAAATCTCCTCGTCTATGAGGACCTCCCCAGACAGCAGAGGACAGGTGCCTGCTCAGCCAGAGGTCACGGGGTCCCCACTGTGTGCCACTGTGGTGAACAGGAGGATGAATAATAAAATGGAGTCCCGGTCCTCAGTCCTAAGGCACACTACAGATAAATGCATGGAGCCGGGTGGGGTGGTCACACCTATAATCCCAGAACTCTGGGAGGCTGAGACAAGAAGACCTCAAATTCAAAGCCAGCTTGGGAAACTGAGGGAGACCGTGTGTCCAAATAAAAAGGATAAATACAAAAGGGCTTGGTGTCGTGACCCTGGGCTCCATCCCAGGACACCCCTGCCCCACGCGTGGTAAATGTCACAGGAGCAGGGAGAGCAGAAGGTTGCCAGAGGCACTGGTGAAAGTTGCAGCAGGAGGCACCATGAACCCGCAGGTGTGGAAGAGCAAACCCTGGGCTTTGAGCTCAAATCTCGGCCTTTAGGAAGCAGGGGGTGGCGAGTGGCTCGGAGCAGGGAGTGGTATCATCAATTCCAAAAGATGAAACTAAAGGCAGAAGCCAGGGATGGTGAGGCCAGAGAGCTGGGACATTAGTGTACCGGTCCATGCCACAGTGACAGGGTCTGGGCGTGGCACAGATGGCGATACATAGGAAGGAGTGGCCACCAGAGTCCCACAGCATGGCCACTGGCATTTCCACGCCGCTGCTGTGTTGGAACTGTGAGAAGAGGCGGGTGTGAAGGACCGAGGCCAGGTGCGGGGAGCTGCGGTGAGGCCGGGAGGGCTGGAATGGATGGAGGACGTTTTCAGACCCATTCTGTTTGCTGTTCTGACGGAGAGCGGATGCCCTGTCCTCGGGGCAGTGGACATCCGGGACGGGACGTCCAGAGGTTTAAGGGTGCAGGTAGGATCCGCACCAGCAGCTTGGGGCCAGGACCAGCCTCAGCCTTGGATCCTGACCAGGGCTCCGCGCGTGTGCTGTTCCTCATGGGAGCGCTTCATCCTCCCACGGCGAGGGCTCCGCCGACTTGGACGCCATGTCGGTTTCCCTGCCGCATTAGGCATCAGCAACGGGAGCTCTCTGGCTCTCTGCTGCTGTTCCTGCACAAGCGCACACAGGCCCTTCACCACGAATGTCCGCTCCAGTTCTGGTCGGTTCCTTCTCTGAGGCAGAAACCTCTAGCAGTCGCCGTTATGTCCAATGCCATTGGTGCTGCTTTTGCCCCACGTTAAAGGCCGGCCGCTCTCTCACTGTCCAGGGTTCCGACACAGCGTCCCTGTAGCTCTGGCGGCTTCTTTTCAGGAAATATGGTCCCTTGCAGTGGCTCCGGCCCACGACAGCCTGAGTAGCCCAGCTGTCTTACATAACATCCTCAAAACACCAAATCCTCCACACTACTCAGCCAGCATTAAAATAAAGCACTTGATAAAAATAAAAATTAAAAAAAAAAAAAAACCAAAGCAAAGTACCTTTTTCGTTCCCTGCAGCGGAGCGAGTGAGGTAGCTAGCTCTATTCTCTTTTGCAGATTTCTCCGCCTCCCCGGTCAAGTAACAAACAAATCATAAGCCCTTTCTACTCACTACCGATATTTCTCCATCTACATTGCGGAGAACAGGTGCGCTATCTTCTCAAATTGCCAGCCTTGGCGGCTTGACAGGGAAAGTCACATTTTCAAGCTTTTATTTACTGACTTATTTTCAAATTGGCTCACAATAATTGTGTTCATTCACAGAGTTCAGTGTGGTATTTTGTCACATATACACAGCACGCAATGACCAAAGCAAAGTTATCAACGTTATCTACTGCCTCAAATAGTAATCATTCTTCGGATTAGAAACATTCTGAATTCTCTATAGTAACCACTTTGAAATATGCTATAGTCATCTCACTGTGCTGTAAAACACCAGAACTTCATTTGATCGATCAATTGATTGATATTGATCAACTGTAGGGCCAGGACATTAGCACTGAAACGTCCTATCTAACTGTATTTTGTACACATTAATTAACCCTTCTCCACCTTCTCTTCCCCTCTGCCCTCCCCAGACTCTGCTAACCATGCTTCCTGGGGCGTACTTCCTGGGGGACTGAACCCAGGGCTATGCCACTGAGCCACACCCCCCATCTTTTCTTATTTGGAAACAGAATCTCACTAAGTCAGTAAGTTGCCCAGGTTGGTCTCAAACTTGGCGACCCTCCTGCCTCGTTTTCCCCAGAGTGCTCAGCTGCTCTCTACATTTATGAAATCAACTTTTTCTTTTTTAAGCTTCCACAAATGAGTGAGAACATGCAACGTCGGTGAAAGTCATTTCTTCTTTCCGATTGTGTTTTTTGCTAGTCCTGGTTAACCAGCTCTGAGCTGGCAAATCCTACACTCCCATGTGCTAGGTCTCACGCTTCCCTTTCAAGTGTCTCAGATAACTCTGAAGTCATAAATTAATTCTCACAGAGCAGGAGGTGAAAATTATTATTCTCCCTATAGAAGAGGAAGTCACAGCTCTGAGCAGACTGACTCACCCACTCCCCGGGTCTTTTTAATGAACCATTCACAGCCAACCTGCCCTCACTTAAAATCCTACAAAAACCATGCCCTGTGTTAGTTCTGACTTCTTTTTATTGTATTTTTCCAGAGAGAGCATGCCACAGCTCCCTGGATTGTGGGGACAACTAGCAGTTTGGGGCTGTGGGTAGTAAGGGGGAAGCTGTGACTCTTTTGCTTGGAGAAAAAAGAAACAGAGGGGCGGGGTGGCTGCTGCTGGGAATTACTGCCTAGCACTGGCTGGGCAGGGAGAAGCAGGAGACTGCACACAGACCTCTCTTTGGTTTGTCCAGCCCTCCTGGAGGCCTCTTCCTCTTCCTTGAAGCCCAAGCCACAGGGCCATCCTCTGACGTTGTCCTGGCTGTGACCTCACTGTTGAGATTAACCGAACTCTCACCTGTCTGTACAACAGCACAAAGCCCTAGTGTCCTCTTCTAACCCCAACCCTAACCCTTACTGCCCACAACCCCACATGCACATTGGCGTCCAGACTGCTAGTATCAGCTCGACACTGATTTTTAACAATGACTGATCCTACAACTTACTACTGTTTCTTCAGGCCTGCGTTTTCATGAGGAGCACCAGCCTGTCAGTGTCCAGAGCTTACTATGTGCCAGACCAGAGAGAGGGTAGAGAGGGTGGCCCTGCTCCAGGTATCCGAATAGTGGCTGGTGTGAGTCCGGAAGGGGACTCAGGACTCATGGCCAGGCACACTGCTGCAGCTCACCTCTCTGTTCCTCAGCACGCAGAAGGCTCCCTGAGGTCCAGCCTGTGCTATGAAGCCCATTCCGAAGTCCTCTTCGGAATGCAGTGACAGCCGGGTGTCATAGTCTAAGCGGTGTCCGACCCCACAGGGAAGGACCTGGTTCAAAAACAGCCAGAACTCGAGTCCTTGCCTGATCCACGCCGCGTGGACACGCGCCACCCCACTCCCACCCCGCCCACCCCCACGGGCTGCACACTTGGGTTTGGGGTGGGCAAATCCTGGGGGGGGCGGGGATCAAGGCAAGAAAGCACCCGAGCCCACCCCCACCCCGGCGGACCCTGCCAGACCAGATCGGAGCCGGCTCTTTCTCAAGCAGACTCAGATTTAACCCACAGTTAGATCCGCGATTTGCAGTCCTTTCTACTTTCATTCAGCCCACCCCCACGGGCTGCACACTTGGGTTTGGGGTGGGCAAATCCTGGGGGGGGCGGGGATCAAGGCAAGAAAGCACCCGAGCCCACCCCCACCCCGGCGGACCCTGCCAGACCAGATCGGAGCCGGCTCTTTCTCAAGCAGACTCAGATTTAACCCACAGTTAGATCCGCGATTTGCAGTCCTTTCTACTTTCATTCATTTGGGGTTCCTGCGCGCTCCCGGGCCGGGTTTAATCCAATGCACTTTGGAGGGAATTAACGTGGGCCGTCAGGGGCGGGGAGAGCGCGCATCCCAACCCGGGTCCGAGAGGCCACACAAGGTCCGCAGATCTGTGGAACGAGTCGGATGTCGCCTCGCCACGCCCGTGCTCTGGCCTTTTCCTCCCTTGGAAGCAGCCCTCGCGCCCAGGGGGTTTTGCCGCCTGCACCCCTCGCCGCTCCTCTCGGCAAGGGAAAGGGAAAGCCCGGCCGCCTGGGGAGCGCGCGTCAGACTGCGCCGCGTGGCTCCACTTCCGAGCCCTGGCTGGTGCCGGGTCCCAACTTCCAGTGCAACTCCGGGGTCCCGGGCCGCCGC
>NW_022900942.1:64215634-64216031 GCF_012274545.1 Fukomys damarensis
GGAGCAGCGGATTCCGCGCCGCGGCCTCCAGGGATCCCAAGCTCACACCCGCGCGCCTGCTCCCGCGCCGAGAGCCACGGAGCACCGGAAGGCAGGGACTCACATGCCGAGGTGCGGGCGGGGATTTTCCCCATCTCCGAGGCTCGCACCTTCCTAGGACCTCCCGACCCCCACCCTACCCCGCCGGGCGAGCAAGTCTGGTTTCCAAGATTCGGCTCAGGGCAGAGGCAGGGATGGAACCGAGGGAGCACTGGAGAGCGAGTCCGCTCTCTGCCCGGCCTTAGGAGCAGAGGACTGGCAGGCCCGACTCGCCCCGGGTGTGCAACTAGGCTGCCGGGGTCAGAAACGGCCCCAGGGCGCCCCAACGCGGGGAAGGCAGTGCCAGCAGCCACCACCT
>NW_022900942.1:64216359-64216681 GCF_012274545.1 Fukomys damarensis
CTCGCTCGACCTCGAGCCAAGGACAGGCACCGGCGCCCGGCCCCTACCTACGGGGCGCCGCGGAGCCCCGGGCCTGCGTCCTGCGTGCTGAGCGGATGTGCACCGGGAGGAAGGGCGCTCACCTGGGTCTCGGGAGCCTCCCTCGTCGGCGCCTCCCGGAGCCTGTTCCCAGCCCCCAGGCACAACCTTCCTCGGAGAAGAAAAAAATAAATAAAAGTAGCGCAAGGGCGGTCAGGAAGCGCCGCTCAGAAGTCCCCGCAAGGCAGCTCGTTCCTCCAGATTCTCCCCGGCCCGGGCGCATGAAAGGGCTCCCTGAGAATGC
>NW_022900942.1:64216951-64269731 GCF_012274545.1 Fukomys damarensis
GGTCCCTGCGCTCGGCCCCGCCCCGATCCCCTCCCTCGCCGCGCACCAGAGTGCGAGTCGCCTTCCAGGCTGGGCCCGGCTTCTCCATAACCGGCAGCTCAGCTCACCAGGGAGACTCGGTGCACACACGCGCGCGCACACACTCGTGCAGGTAGGAGGTGAGGAACGACGGAGCAGGCTATGAGAAATGACCCTTGCTGTTCTCTAAAGTGAGAACATAACTTGGCTTCTTTGGCTGCTGTCAAATGGTTGCAACCCCTGAAAAGGGGATCTAGCTCAGTGGTGCGGCCGCCGGCAGCGCAAGCGCAAGATCTGGAGTTCGATCTGCAGTACCAAGGAAAAAAAAGAAAAGTTAACAATGTCAGGGTTACCGCTGCGAAGAACCTACCATACGTCCCGAAACTGCTTCGCGTGGTTCCTGTGTTTCACGAGGCTTTCCATGAAGTTGCAAAGTCCTGAGTGGCCTGTCCCCTCTGCTCCAGCCCGCACCCCAGACGCAGGGGATCCTTGGTCCTGGCACTCCCGCTAAGCCCCTTCTCCTGCGCTCCGAGTTTTCATTTCAGCGGATGGCCATGGCCGGGAGTGTCAGCTGGTCGGCTTGCTGGGCTCTGAGGGCCGCAGAGTCACAGGCATGGGCCTCCTAAATGAGCCCATGCTTAGCCCAGCTCCTGGGCTTTCTAAGGAAAGAAGGGAAAACTTATCTTTGACTTTGATTATCTATCTAAAAGACCAGTGCCACCGGCCTGGGGGCCCAGGGGCGTTCTCCAGGCGCTTTGCCCCTTAGTAGCCCCTGAAATGGGGTCGGGGGGTGCTTTCTGGAAAATGGATTTGGTAAAGACTTGGGAGAAGAGCTATCAAAATCTAACACGCACCAGTCTGGATCTACCAGAAATGCCTGGCCCCTGGGTACAGATACTAAAGAATGGTACATTGCCAAGCGCCTGTTAGCTCAGAAACGTTTCAGAATTAACTGCCCAGCTAGCACATCTGACAGTTCGTTAGGGAAATGTCTGCTCTGAGAGACGGTGTGACTGGGTCATGCATGCATTACTCCCTCTAATGCTGCAGGGTTAGGTTAGGGAGAGGCTGGCGAAGGAGGTCACAGGTGCCCTGCACGTTAAGGCTGAGAAGCCACTTCCTGTGGACCATGCTAAGTCACTAGGAGAGCTGCCATTCATGCCTGTTATTTCCCTGCACTTTGAGGCCAAGCTTGTTTCAGGAGACCCTGTGATCTTGGGCCTGATTTGGGGATTCTCACATAGGCTTTCCCCTTTCCTTTTCGAGTTCCAAACTGTGTGGGTGGCACTGGCCGGGGATTAAGCACTCACACAGAGCAGAATGTTTCAGTTCGCCAGGTGAGGGCTTGCAAAGTGAACTGCACTTTGACCGGAATTGATGGGCAATGCATGGATTGCAGGTGTGGCTTGCTCAACTTGCGGTCCAGGTTGACTTAACAACTGCAGGAACACCTGATAAAATATGGGGGTGGACAGGGGGCTAGGAGGGCAGGGACCCTTAAACCAGGTGTGTGTCCCAGGTGTGTTGACAGCCAGGTGGGGCATGCACTGATGAGGTGCCCGTTCTCAGGAAACACTTTCTCAACGTTAGAGAAGGACCTTGAAGGCTCATGTAAATGAGAAAGCATGGTGTAGGAAAGGGAAGAGCAGGAAGGAAGAACTAGGAGAGAGAGCAGAGAGTCTGTTGGGTGTGGGAAGGTTGTGGACCCGACACTAGAGTCTTGTGTGGCTCTGGGTGCTGAGAATTTCTCAGAATCTGAGGCAGGAAGTGTATATGCTGAGGCTTGGAGTGGCTTCTGGAGTCCTGAGAAGGCACTGAATCCTTCCTCATTCCAACAGCTTTGGGTGCGATTTCCTACACATGCATGTAGAGCACCTTGCTAAACTGTATTTTATTTATGAAAGGGGGTTAGGGTGCGTGCAGAACAGCGCTTTGGTGAGGATGGACTTGGATGACACACTTGCCGCGCTCTGCCCGCAGCTGTCCATGAATAGGAGCCTTCTGAACAGTGTTTACAGGGGCGCGCAGGTCACCACAGCTGTTCTTTGTCACCAGTGGACTCTTTGTGCAGTGCCCACACTGCCGGTGCAGCCCTGTGACCAGGACTTGGCTGCCTGGAGGGGTATGGTCCAGCGTGTCTAGGTGAAGGGGAAAGTCTCGTCAGTACCTCACTTACCACTGGTTCTGTCTCTGCCCTTGGTGGTCACCCGAATGTGAAAGTGGCCTTGGAAATGAAAGCCTTGCACATTTGTTAAATTTGTTAAAGACAAAGAACAGACTCCCCAGGGTGGGCTGGGCTTCTTCTGTGGGGGCTGACTGTGCCCTGGCCTCGGGCACTTCCTCGCAGGACAGGCTTGCACAGCCTTCCCCATCTCCTGGCCTCCAGGTCACCTCTGGCCTCCTGGGCACGTGCACACAGAGCTGCAGCCCCAGCCGTGCGGAGCACCTGTGTGCCACGCCGCTGTGTGCAGCCGGTACCTCCACACACAACTGGTGCGCATGGGCACCGCCGTGAGCAGTGCTCTCTGTGCCTGCCAAGTTCCGTGCTCCTCACACTCCTAAGTCTTCCAGGTGGCACTGTTCGTTCCTGACTCTGTGGTCCTTGTTTTTCTTTTCTTTTTCTTTCTTTTCTGGTACCAGGGATTGAACTCAAGATCTTGTGCTTGCGAGGCCGGCGCAGGGCCACTGAGTCAAATGCCTGGCCCTGGTTCTTGTTTTGTGACTTTCAATGTATCCTTTCCTATAAAAGAAGCTGAGTAACTAATAAAAAAGTAGATGAGAAGACTAATGACTAATGAAGTCCCCTTTTAACAATATATTTTCAAGTAATTTCAAACTTGCAAAAAAGAGGGACATGGTATAAAGAAATTCTGCATCCTTCTAGTTCAATTGTTACTATTTTATATCTGATATCGTAGATAGATACAGACAGATAGATAGATGTATATACAGGTATAGATATTCACAATCAACCAGTCAACACTCTCTTTCTGGGCTACTTAAGAACAAATGCAAACTTCACCCTTATCCAATCCAGAATACACCCTCCAATTGTGCCCCCAACAGGCGCCATGTAACACTGAGATGATACCAACAACCAGTCGGGAGAAGTGATTCAAACGTGGTGACTGTCTCCAAATTCTTTTCTTTCCTCCTCCTAGTCTGGCATCTATTACAGGACCATGAGTTACAGTTAGTTGCTGTTTCTCTTTATTCTTTTTTGACCTGTTGCTGCTGCTCAGTCCCTCTCCATCTGTCATGGTCATGATGTCTTTAGGTTGTCTTTCGATTTAAGTCCATCTGATATTTCTTCATGGTGGATCCCCGTAGTACATCCCTGTCTGGGACATCGAAGAAATTACGCTGGGCTCTTGACAGTGTGAGACCTTCAGAGGCCCCCAGTGTTTGTCTGTCCCATCGCTGCAACCTTGACCATAATGGGATTCTCCTATGTAAAGGAACCGTTTCAGCCTTGGTTATCCATAAGCATTCTGTAGGTTACAGGGAAAGCACACCAATATTGGGCCCCTCTTTGGGTCTTCACTCAAACACTTTAGGAGCCCTGGATGACTCTTTCTGAATCGTCTAATGGCAACTGCCCAGTGGCAACTGCTCACTTGCATCTCTCATGCATTTATTCGTGGTCAGTTTCCTATAAAGATTTTCCCTTCCCCACAGTTATTTACTTGCTCCAATCCAAATACCTATTCTATTCAGTGAGTTGCATTCTGGTGCTCTCACAACTTACTTGGATACCCAAATCGCCCAGATTTTGCCAGCGGGTGTGTCTGTGTCTCAGAACTGGTTCTGGGGCACCCTTTTACATTCCAGCACCTCAGAGAGTCCCAGCCTCACTGTGTACCTGCCTTGCTGAGTCTTGGATGAGCCCTCTGTCCAAGGAGCCACGGCCCCTCCAGTGAGTCTGGCATTGAGAAAAGAGAGCCGGCGTGCAGTGTGGGCACTGCTCCTGCAGGCCTCCCGGTGGCCAGAGCTGGGACTAGTGGTGCTGGTTCCCACGGCCACAAGTGCGCATCCACACCCATTTCTGTGTGCGCATGTCTGTATAAACCCATTTATGAATGTACACCTATCTGTATGGTGAGCTTACATCAGTTCCTCCAACCCTAAGCCTCCTTTCCGCATCTGTAAATCCCTTCTCTTGAGAGAAACCTGACTCCCGCGGCCCTGGTGTAAAGACTTAAGTGCTCCATCTGCCTCCTTGGAGCGCACTTCGGACCGTGTCAGCTGGTCAGCCACATCCTTCCTCTTGCACAGGCTGCTGCCTCTGTGGCCTCTCATCCCCTGGGCCCGGGTCCGTCACAGCCTCGACAACCTGTCTTGTTCCTCCTGGTTTTGCTGCTGCCCCCGAAGCTCCTGTCCATTCCTTGGCAATGAAAAGGCTTTTCTATCTTTGCAGTGGTTCCTGTCAAAATCCTGAAGTCATTCTCGATCCCTTGTCCCGCACCTGATCCATAGCCGGTTCTGTTCACTATCCTCTCACGGGGACCCCAAGCTCAACCCTTTCTCACCACCCCCACCTGTGTGGGTTAGGGGAACGTGACTTCCTCTTCCAACCATGGCAGCCACTCTGGGCCCACCCTCCCTGCCTCCTTCACCGAGACATAGTTGGCAGCCTGGCAACCTAAATGAGACTTGTAAAAATCTAACACTTCCAGATAAAAGCCCAGCCTTATCAGGTCTGCCTCCTGCAGCTCTCTCCACACTGGCTTTCGTGTTCCGCCTTCTTCAGGGGCCCCTATACCTTGGCTCACTACCTCCAGGACTTTGCCAGAATGAATACTGCTCCACCGCCTTTGGACCCTGCCTCCTCTCCTTTTCCTGCCTGTCTCTTCCTGAGCACGGCATAGCGGTACAATCCAGAGTGCTATGTATGTTTTTATCAGCCTCCCTCCCTTTTATATTTAAACTCCATGAAAAGGGAGATCTTAGCCTGTGTTGTTGGTTACTAAATTCCCAGTGCCTATAACAGAGCCTGGTAGACAATCGGCTCTCAATAAATATTAGTTAAAGAAATTAAAGAAGCACATTGATACATTTAGGCATGACTGCAGGTGTACCCACGAGCAGCGTGGTTGCCGGTGTGTTTGGAAGACTTGAAACCAAATAGTATGAACCCAAAACATTTCATAGAATGGGATCCTAGGCAGAGGCTACCAAAAATGTAAGGGAAGAAAAAAGACTGCTTGTGAACATGAACTAAAGTAGATAATCTGGCAACAGGGTGCTTTTTGATATCAACTGATTATTTATCAGACCGAATGACTCAGCTCTGTACCACGAGGTGTTAAAATGAAAAGTCTGAAACATACTCTCAGACAATCTCTAATATCATGTATCCTGGCCAGAAGAGTTTAGATATATTTTTCTCATGTGAAAACAGAAGTGTCTTGGAGTAAAGAAATCTCACTACAAGCTCAGGATATTTCAAATCTTAACACCCCGCCCCCTTTTTAAGGTGGCCACTCAGCCCGCAAGGGAAATAAACCTCGTTTTTGTATTATTAAAGCCTTGTGTACAAACAACCTGGTCCTTTAGAAGCCACAAGCCCTCAGAAAAGATTTGCACAAAATGCAATGGAAACTTGTACACATTGGGCATATTTTCAGCATTGATTAGTCACCAGATTTTTAATGTACTTTATTCTGCATGCTTTAAAGGGCTCTGAGAGTGCACTGGAGAACTGCTCAGAAGGCAGGGCTCCCTGAGGCCAGTCCTACAATTGGTTAATGACTGCCTTTGGTGACGGTTCCCAAGACAGAGTGGTTTGCATTTGGAATGGCAAAATTCACTATTTTTATTTTCTATGCCACCCCCCCATCTATAGGGAGATATTTTCACAAGACCTGGTGATTCCAATGGAAGACATTTAATGGAGATTTTAGTTGTTTTAACTTTTAAAGGTTTCCAGCCCATCCTTAATGGGATGATGAGCTGGTTGGAAAGAGGATTATTTCTATAGAATTAGCATGCTGTCTTCAAAATGAACTGGGGATTCTGCAAAAGAGCTGTGTGGTTTACACATTAAGCATCTTTTGAAAGGAAGACCCTTCCATGTTTTCTCAAAGGAGCCATCATCGCCAACTCAGTGGCAGGCAGAGCTCATCGCTGGCCTCCCGTGCTCCGCTCCCTGCCTAGCCAGAGACTTGTCTGCAGCAAAATTCTTATCCCCCTGCCACCGCTGCTCTGCTGCTGCTGGAAACGTCAAACTCCTAAACCAAAAGGTGAAGTTATGATCTACGAAATGTCTTCTTATGGGTTCCTCTCCGGTGCTGCTCCTTTGCTAGCTGTGGCCTCTCGGCTCAGCCTCTCTAAATCTTGGTTTCCTTGCAGAGATAGTGACTGCACCGTGCACCTCACAGCATAGGCAGGCATAAGGGAAATAATCTGGTGACGCAGTTGACTGTCTTCCTCCTCCAGCCACCTGTGTGTGTCGTGGCAGAAATTTTGAAATGTGATTGATTGAAAAACCTGTCCCTTTCCCCTACCTCCTTCTTCTCTTCTTCCTTCTTCCTTCTTTTTACTACCAAACAACCCTACCCTGCTTCCCCATAAGTAAAGTCTTACTTTCATACTTAAAACTACTGGACCTCAGTGATTCCTTTTACCTCGAGACGGTGTTGGGTTAGGCATGGCATGAACTAGTCCGGGAATGTTTTTTATCTCTAAATTTTAATTGAAAAACCTTTCCAAGTTGCTGATAGCAGAAAGTTCCAGAGGAGCCTCCCTTTGCCCTGTCTGACAGCAGCAGCTGATTAATAAACCTTGAGCATCACTGCAGACCATGAAGTCAGTGGGAGGACTGAGAGATCCGAGGTCTGGGTGTCCTCTGCTCAGTGGGTGAATAGAGGGTCCGGGAGTAGAGGGTCCAGGAGAGCAGCAGGGGTCTCTTCCGATCTGAGCAATGCATGCAAACTCATTATCCAGAAAGCAAATTCTTTGCCAGATTTTACAGAGCAAGTTTTCCACGTACATGATTGAGCCAGTTTAACGTTGGTGGCTGTTTTCAACTGTACTACTTATCCAGTGCTGCTAACTGTCTTCCATTTTGCTGATCTGAGCTCTATTTTCTTTTAAAGTTGCTGTCACACTTGTTGTCCATAAAGACCCATGTGTGATAGCTGGTTAGTGACACTGATTTTCATGACCTGAGATTAAGTTAACTGTAATTTGACAAGAAGACATTGCTAGCTCTCTTTCTCTTGGCTGAAAACTAAGAGCAGAAGCCCAGGTTGTAAAAGAGGACAACACATTCTTCAATTAATTTGGGCTCTTTGGGCATAAACCTCCCCCATTTTTGGTGAGGCAGCGGGTGGTGACCACAGTCTCTCCTGTCCTCAGAATTCCAGGACTGTGTTTGCTGAAAACAAGGACAAGGCATCCCTTCCAGGGAAGACATTCATGCAGGTGGATATGGGGGCTCGGGGGTCCAGCACTCATCAGGAGCTTAGAGCCCTGGATCTGCTCCTGGGTTCCCTCCCAATCTAACAGCAGCTGACTATTACTGGCCAGGGCTCAGCTTTGAGGGCCCTCAGGACTTCCTTCCTGGCCAGCGGCCCCTGCATGTATTCACAGCAGCCAAGGCTCCAGTTTCTTGACCGGCATTGTGTTTCAGGAAGAAGAGAAAGGAAGAGTTATCAAAACAGACAGAGCCCGAAGAAGGGCTTTTTAGTTGAATTGGTCTTTTGTGGATCTGGAACGCACACTGTGCAGGTGATTACCGTTCATAACGCCTTCATAATCCTCTCACGAAGCCCGCTGGGGTACTGGGGTCAAGGCGAACGAATGGCCCATGTTCGGGTGACAAAGTCTCTTGTGTGGACCGCGTGGCACCTCTGCCTGTCAGCCTCCACCTCTGGCCTAAACTCCCCTTGTGTCTCATGTCTCACTCAGGGCTGCCCTGGTGAAGATCGTGGGAACGGCCCACACACGTGTCTTTGCAGTGTGAGCAGCCAGAGCCGAGTAGTTTCAGAGCACACGAACCCAATTCACACCAGGTGAATCTTGGAGGCTGCTGAGATTCCCGTCAATGGGTGGTGGATGAGGAAGCTGTGCGTTCACACGCGGTGGGGCTCTGTCACAAAGAAGGATAAGTTCGAGTCCTTCGTAGGACAGTGGATGCACCTTGAGTTCACAATGTTAGGTGAGATAAATCAGACACACAAGCCTAATGATCGCATGGATTTTCTTATATGAGAAACCCAAAATATAAATAAAAAGCAAACTAAAAGACAGACGGAAACAGGGAGGTAGAATTTTGGAAAAAGGGAGGGGAGTGAGAGGTGGAGGGAGGGAAGGGGGAGCGCATAGCAAGGATGAAGGCGTGTTTTGTACAAGCATCCACTCCCGTGATGAACACAGTCATTATCTACCGCAAACAAGGCCTAGGAAAAAATAAAGGGAAAGATTTGCACAATTATTAGATTTTTTTTTTTTTTGGTACCAGGGATCGAACTTGGGTCCTTGCACTTGCAAGGCAGGCCACCAAACCGCTGAGCTAAACCCCCAGCCCCACAATTATTAGATTTTTTTTTTTTTTGGTACCAGGGATCGAACTTGGGTCCTTGCACTTGCAAGGCAGGCCACCAAACCGCTGAGCTAAACCCCCAGCCCCACAATTATTAGATTTTTAAGTAAACTTGTTAATACCCTCACTTCTATTTTCTTTGACCAATAAGAAGGACAACAGTTACGTTGCAAAAGACTTCCAAATCTCCAAGGAAGGGGGTGTCTGCTAGGGTCTCAGCATTAAGCCTGTACTCATGTGCACATAGCAAAGATTCCTGTGGAGCCCAGGTTTGGTCAGGTGCCCCCCAGATTTCGCCCAAAAGGCCTGCCTGTTCCCGCACCGTAGCACCTGGATTTCTGTCTTCTCTGGCCTGGACGGTCTTTGGCTTCCAGCTACTTTCCTGCCTAGCTGTCCCTGGCTCATTCTCCACGTTCCAGCCAGGGAGCTCCTTCTTGTGCTTGATACTTTGGAGTGACCTTTCATTTTAAAGTGCAGCATGTAGCTCCTGCCTACCCAGCAGGTCTATTTTCTCCCACCTGCCTGGGCCCCTCGGGAGGCTCGTTGTGAACTACAAGATTGTGAAGAGCTGTTTTCTACCCTGGAGGCTTCTCCTGGGCTGTTAGATCTGCCTGCGTCCTTCTTTCTCATCTCAGTCTTCCTGGGGCCTGTACATCGCTCAGGGCCCATCCGAAGACTGGCTTTCTCTGAGGACCCAGGAACACTTTCCCCCTCTCCCAGTGTGGCATGCCTCCTCGTGTACTGGTTGGCTGACAGCATTTCCTGACAAGTCCGAAAGATTCCTGACATAGTCCCTGCTATGAGAGCTTGTCCTCCTGGTCTACGGCACGCAGATGAGCCTGCACTTGGAGAGACCCAGTCAGGTCATGGTTCATGGGACCAGCTGGGGCCCATTGCCTGGGTTCAATTCCACCTCTGTCCTCGTGAACTGGGGTGAGCATCTGCCAACTTCCTTGTCAGCAAAGAGGGATCATGGCAGCCCCTGCACCATGGGGTTTCCTTTGCTGTTGAGCAGGGACAATGCCTGTTCCCTTCCAGGTGAGAAATGGTGAGGTCTCACTTAGTTCATGTATCCAGGGCTCAGGAAGTGCTGGGCACAAGGTAAACCCTGCTAGTAGCCCTGATGTTAGCAAATGTTCTCTCAATCAATAAATTCTTTTTATTGAAAAAAAAGAGTAAACATTATTGTTCTGTTCACAGATTTGCTCCTCATTTTGGATAATTCTTCCTTGAGTTGAGCTATATAATGTGATAGAGACAAAAGCCTTCCAGCTAACCAAATTAGTGCACAATTAAAACTTCCCTTCATCCAGAAAGATATGACCAACAACATCCAAAACTACTAGATCTACAGTAACCCCAGCTCATGGGTATAGTGGATTTTTGGACACTCTTTGATGCTTTCTCTGCCTTTCTGTCACAATCCTGATCACCCCCATCCCAAATTTGACGTTTTAATGGAAAAGAAAGGAAACAAAACCTATAAAATCCCTATTAACAGAGAAAAGAGATATTTTGCTGTCTTTCCCAGATAATGTTTCCTATCATCCCAGTGTATTCATTGAGATCATTGTCATAGAGAAAACCAGGGAGAGAATTGCCAGTCTTTTGAATGGGGTCAGGAAAAATGGAATAACGTATTACTAGATACCTATATTTCGGGTCTCTTTTCTTTAAATGAGTTGATTCTCTGCATAACTTGCGGGAACGGTGACACAGAACAGTTTCTTCACAGTCCCTTCCGCCATCCGCCTCCTTGGTTAGTTTGCGTAACTGGCTCATCGTTCATCTCAACACATCTGTCACTGCGTGGCACAGCCACTGCGACCCTCACGGCAAGACGGCCCGTCACACCGAGTGGGGTCTCTGACACTACAGTGGTGACTCATTCGAGGATGGGATTGTTTGCCTTAGGACTGGGCTCAGTAACTGAGAAATTCTGTAAGGGCGTTATACCAGATCCCGGCTAGTCCTGCGTTTTCATTTGCTTGCTAGTTTATAAAATGTATACATCCATACACTTGGGCTTCACTTTGAGCATTTAAGCAACATAACCTATGCTTTATCATGCCAAGTTTCCATTTTCTCGTGGGGCAGGAGTTAGTTGCCTGCTTTATTGGGTTTTGAAAAGGTTTTTGTACATAAAATGACACCTTAATTTAGTGAATCAAACTCACACCTATTTTAGTATGAAGACTGGGGCATAATTAATGTCCTAAGTTGTTGGCTGATTTATGCTAGGCAGACTAAATTTAGGAGTATGGAACTATTTTATATCAAAGGCTATGTTATTCACTAAGCTGCATTTTAAAAATTCAAAATAAGCCCGCACATCTTTCCACATCTTTCCATCCTCATATCCAGCTTATCACACTATTAATTTTGCTGCTTTTAATTTTTAACATTCTCACACTCGTGTATCTATATGTTTAAGTATAAAAATAGAATCTTCTTGGTAACCGAGTTATTTTTATATATGATTAGGAAAAATCTGACTGTTCTAAAATTACAAATTTTACCTAAAAACAAACAAACCAACCCCAGTCCTGATTCTTAGACCATATTTCTCTAGGGCGCAAGAGCTAGAATATGCTTCTGCAAGCTGATATCCAGAGAGAAGCCCAGGCAGCCACAGAGATATTGCTGTTAAATAGGGGAGGTAAGTACTGTGCTACAAGCTTTTAGGCTTTGTAAGTAGCTCCCCAGGAAAGCCAGGGTGTTCTGGGCATATGCAAGTCTACCATTCATTCGGTCACTTTTACAACTACAGGTGCAGGGATTAAAATAACCTTTGCATTCAAAGTGCAGGCCCATCCGTTTTAACCGCCCACATGTGCCCCACTGTTTGGGGGGCTGAGGTTGTAGCAGATACACTTGGCATATTCTGCCTGCCTGGCACATTCTGGGCATTGCTTGTTTCAGGCTGCTCAGAGCAGGGCTGATGTGCTTTTCCTCTGCAGCAGCTTGGGCTTTTTAATTGAGGCGCCATACACATTAGTGTGTGTCATACAGCAGATGTATTTGTGCTGAGGTAGAATACTCATAACACCCAGTTTACCTTCTTAACCCCTGAAGGCGTACAGCTCAGTGGCATGAGGCATATCTATGTTGTTGTGCTTGGGGCTTTTTGCAAAGTAAACTATAGTGAGAGCTACTTTTTGGGGTACCTTCTCTCTCCAGCAGAGGTTGATGAGTACACACAGCTAACCAGAAGCAGTTGGAAGTTTGGATACTGGAAATTTCATGCAACATAAAACACTTTCTGATATTGTCTGGAATGACTGTGCAGAAAGACTTTGACTTTTTAGCTGTTATGGAGAAACAGAGTGTTGGGTAGAAAGCTGCTAGTAGGAAGAACACGATCGGGACCAGGCGAGAGTCTCCACAGAACTTGAACTTTTTCAGGGGACAGCTCATTCCTCTCTTCAAGTCCTGAAGCAGTGGATCCTCGGGCTGCTTATTTCATCATAACTGCAGCTCTGGGTGCAAACATAGCCACCCAGCAGAGCTTGGTCCTGTCTCTCCTCCAGATAGCCCACCAGACATGCAAGGAGGCACCTGAGAACTGAGCTCTACCCCTATTCTGGGGGTGTCCTGGGCAGGAGTGAGCAGCAGGCGCTCTGCAAAGCCACTGAGCCTCACATCTGTCCCTGGGGTGCAGTGCACCAGGGAATCTCTTTCCTTGCACTTGTGTGTGGCCAGGGGCCCAGCCGGCAAACCAGTAATCCCAGTTCCACTTGGATTCTCTGTGTCCACCCTTCGCTTTGCTGAGTGTTCAAATCATGACAGACCTTGCTGTCTGTCTCCATCTGTTTCTCTGCAGTGTGTGCAGAGAACTTACTGGATGTGCGCCCCAACCTGCCAGACTGGGAGCGCCTGAGGGAAGGCTGGAACTCCTGTCCAGCCCCACCCCCCGCCGTGGCATCAGGGCACCTTCTTTCTGCATAGTTCACGAGCTCCTGATTCCAAGTGAGTGAGCAGGGCCCATGGCACCAGCGCTGGGGCATTGGTTTTCACAATCTTTGAGCATTGTGCTCTGATCTGAATGCTTATCCCTCCCTCCTCACCTAGGCTGCAGTCAAGGCAATGATATAAGGACGTGTGGCATTAGGGTGGTCATTAGGTCCCAGGGAGCGGAGCCCCCTTGAATGCGATTAGTGCTCTTCTGAGAGTCCCGAGGGAGCCTCTCCACGCCATCTGCCATGTGACAACATCGACAAGAAAAACTGGTCCTCACCAGACACCAATCGGCCAGCACCTTGATGTTGGACTCCAGCCTCTAGAACTGTGAGGAGCAAATATTTGTTGTTTATAAATACTCTTGGTGTGTTTTACATTGTGATAGAGACACACTCTTAAAAATCTGGAAGGATCTCAAAGAGCCTTTGCCTATGTTATTATATCAATCCGTATCATATTAGAGAATATACTTTTAAAAAGAAAATAAAATATCAAATACAAGCAGCTTGAGCAAAGGCTCTCTTGCAGGTAATGTGGCTTTGGAAAATGTCACTGTTCAGTCACAAGAAAAAAAGAGTGAAAAGGACAATATTGTCTTAATTCTTTATTAGAAAATAGTTTTACCTTTACAGACCCTCAAGAGGCTCTGCGCTAGTATTCCACACTCCGAAGACTATGCTTTGAAAACCACTGTTATTTTTTATCCCTTTAGACTCTTTTGACATATTAGTATTCACTCGTCTGTTGGTAGACTTATATTTCCAAGCTTTCGCTATCATGAGTTGTCCCACTATAAAGATGGATGCACACGGATCCCTGTAGTACAGTGACTTTAACTCCCCTAGAAGAGGAGTAGCTGGCTCAAATGGGATTTCTAGTTTTTGTCTTTTGAGGAATCCTTTCCATAGTGGCTGAACTAGATTACCTTCCCCCCAAGAGTGCAGAAGGGCTCCTTTCTCCCCGAAACCTCACCAGCTTTTGTTATTATTTGATTTCCATACACAAGGAAACACTACTCTGCCATAAAGAACAATAAATTTGAGGCATTCATGGGTAACGTGATATACCCCGAGACCATAAATTAAGTATCTTTTTAAATATAAATTAAGTATCTTAAGTGAAATAAACCAGACACACAAGCTTAATATCACGTGGTTTCTCTTACATAAGAATTCCAAACTATATATATAAAAAAAAAAAGCACAGTAAAAGATAGATGATATGGAGTAGGGAGGTTGTATTCAAATGGGAGAGGAAACGGAAGATCTAGGGAGAGGAGAGGGAGGGAAAGAAAGGGGATGGTAGAAAAGAATTGAAGGAAAGAAACGGAAATAGAGCTATTGCACACCGAAAGGGGACCAAGAGAAGGAGCAGGGAGGGACAGGAGGGCAAGGGAACAGAAAAGGAATTTAGATGTGCCCTGCATGTGTAACAACTCCCCAGGCTAAATGTAGTCATTACGTACTGCAAACATGGAATATTACACAATTTAAAATGAGTGAAATTATAATTCAACCCCATAACAAAACATACAAAAATAAATTGATGTACGTCAAACATGACAGTGAAAAATACAATGTTGAGAAGAATCACATTTTTACATGAGACTAGTACTGCTGCGCAGAATCCAAAGGACAAGTTTTAGGAAAAAATATTTAGTAACATTCTGCTCCACCCGAAGTGTAAGTGGAAAGGAACTTAGAAAAGGATCCCCCGCCCCGAGATACTTTTCTCAGAGTTACAGTGTCTATTTTTTCCCCACCTCTTACCTCTCACAGATTAGTACTCTGTCAAGATCATGGTCTTCTGTGGCAGTGAAAGACGGCATAGAAATAGCAGATCAAAATGTATGTGAAGCTCAATAGCTGTTTTTCCTGCCATTGTGTTGGAGTTCTGTGGATGAACTGTGTGGCTATTTGAGCCCAATGACATGGAACAAAAATAAAGAGAAAGCATCTCTCCCCTGAGCAGTCATTTTGCAGGGGTCGTGGGGAGAGAGGCTTAGAAGGGTCTCAGGAAAATAGGATGGGAGATGCTAGAGGCTTCGGGGAGAAGCCAGGGAGAAGGAGGAAGGGAAGACAGTAACGACAACGACCGCTACAACAAGAACAAGGAAAACACAGGTCTTTATTTAGACACAGTGAGCTCGTAACAATTAGTAGCCAGTCGAGAACATGGGCAACAAGTAGCTTCGTGAAGTGGAAGGGCAGGGCTGAGAAGTCTTGTGGTTGTGACTTTCGCTCACTCACTGTGTAAGTCCGGGCCATTCGGTCCACCATTGGAACAGATGGTATCAGAAATGACATTCTAGTATTGCACCTGCTTTGCTGGTGACTGCAAGGAGTAGAAATGATTCTTGCACATGGTAGTTGCTTAATAGGTGAGAGCAGGGAAGACAGGAAGGAAGTAAAAAGTCGCGCAGTGACAGTGATGACTGCTGCACAGCGCTCCCGACAGATCTTCAGAAGTCTCAGCGCCCAGGCAAATCCCACTGCTGGGTCCTCACCTTGGCCTGACCACCAAGAGCACCCTTGGCTTCTACAGGTGCTTTAGGAGACATCACACGGGAGCATAAGGAGGAACCCTGTGTGGAATTGTCCCAAGCCCAGTTCTCCAAGAGCCAGGTGAGGGTGTCCTGCCCCAAAGAACACGCATGACTACAGCGTGGGGCTGCAGCATTCTCACCCAGCGGTCAGGACAAGCATCCCTTGTCTTCCATTCGAAGTGGAACAGGGCCTTCCCTGACACATTTTCCATCAAGAACCACAGAAATTAGGTCTTTCCCATGAGTTTTGTCTCCCTTGCCAGCATTATTGCTTATTTAGCTAGGGTGTTAATGCTTCTGATGAGTCACTCATGGCGGACCGGACGTGTGACTTCTCCCTTCCTAGCCATCTTTCCCTCTCTTGGAAACTTTTGCAGCTATTTAATTTGTCAGCAGGGCAAATTTCACTTAGGTGCTACTTCCTGCACCTTTCAACCATTAACATTGCGGGGGGGGGGCAGAAAGCAATGAGATGTGTCTCAGGGGTTTTTAATAACATAAGAGTACATGTAAAGATGCAAAAAGGACCTTTAAGACAAAGGGGGAAAAGCACGCAGTAGTAATGAGATTCTCTGTGCTTCCCAATGAAGGTTATTATTCTGAGCAGTGATGGACTGAATTTTTTTTTAGAGAAAAAGGATGACTTTTAAGCATTGTATTTTTTTGTTAGACATTTGCCAGGGCGCTCAATGTCACGCTTTATTTTCTAGACATTCTTGGGGACACCCCTGGATTTCCAGTTTCCCCAGGGGTGCCTCTACAGGGGTAAAGAGAGGCACGGAAAGTGGGTAGGAAGTGACAGAGCTGCCCATTCTTCACCCACCAAGACAAGGTGGAATGATTTATTCTCTCTTGGCTGCAAGACAGAGAATGCTGGAAACCCCCAGCTTCACAAGGGCTGCCCAAGGGACACTGGACAGTACCTGGCTGGAATTCCTCTGAAGTTGGATGAAACAATACCTCTGCTGTCCTGCTTTGCAAGAGGGCTTGAAGGCTTAGCACCTCCGCAGCCTGCAGGGGACATCAATGACATCGCATTCAGAATGATCCGGGCAATACTGTGTGATACACAGTCACTGAAAACAATGCCATGTCCCCGAAGCACGTGCAATATATGCATTTGAAAGATTGCCCATTGTACACACACACATCAAATCATCCTGTTAAACCACACAGATTTGTACAGAGATTACATATTAATTAAAAATAAAACAAGCTGGGTGTAGCGGTGCACACCTGTAATCCCAGCACTCAGGAGGCCGAGGAGGCAGGAAAATTGCAGCATGTTCGAGACAAGCCTGGGCTACACAGTGAGTTCAAGGCTGGCTCTGAACTGCATAGTGAGTCCCTGCCTCAAAAAAAAAAAAAGATTGGTAGAGGTGACAAACTAAACAAAGCTGGGGCCCAAGATGAAGCACTATCATGAGCGGCTAGGGCCTGGGTTAAGGCCATGCACCTCAGGATCTTCAGCATGATCTTTCGAGGTACAAGAAGAAAAGTACCCAAATTACCCATGTTCATCTCTCTTCAAGCTTTAATTTCTATTCTAGTTTTGTCATGCTTTCAAGCGTGCACTTACAATGTCCACTCTAGCTCATTTCTATAGTTTGCAAGGGTGCAAGCACTGGTATTTTACCCACAGGGATCTGTTTCCATGAAGCAGAGAGACCACTGCAGCAGACAGTGACAGCTGCAGGAGCACAGAGGAGGGACAAATCAATGGAGGTCAAGCGCCGAGGCCGTGAGAGGTGGAATTCACATGAGCTGAAGAGAGCAGGGAGAAGGAGCCAGGCCAGAAGGCAACACCCAGAATGGAGGCTGGGTGCCCACAGGATGTTCCTGAGATGGGAAAGGCACTGACCAGCTGGGGAGGAGGGAATCCATTTGCGAACAGGTACTGAACCGCAGCTGTTGTCAGAGGGGGCCTGAGTAGGGGAGGCTGAATCCATCCTTGCAGGGTGACACTGTACAGGCAGAGGGTGTGAAGAAGAGAGAGATGATCGCTGACCCCCGGGAATTTTAAACTGAGCTCTGCAGGTTGAGGATCATGTGTAACCTCCTCTGCCCGCAGAAGGAACCCTAGAGCCAGAAGGAGATGTGAGGCACCGACTCTCAGTAGAAACGGTGAGTAGAAAGTGGAGCAGTCTGTACAAGCGGCAGAGGACCCAGGTGAGTTGCACATGATTCCGGGCCAGGGACTCAGCCTGTCCTCAGTTTCATTGTCCAGGAGCAGCCCCTAACATAGGACGTCATCCCCCGAGGGAGCCAGCTCTGGCTCAGGCACACCAGGTCCGAATTCATCTGCGCTACTGACTTCATGGGCTGGGCACAGGCAAGATACTGTACCCATGGAAACCTGTTTTCTCACCTCTAAAATGGGGTCATAGCAGTGCCTACCTCACAGGCACTGAGTGGTATTACGTATACTGTATGATCAAAACGTAGGGGAAAACTTAAATTAAAAAAAATCTGTTAGAGCAAAAGACACATTGCCGTTAACTCTCCCCTCGTTTTGCCCGCACCCTTCCTACTGTCCGTGCCACTTTCAGAAGCAGTTGTGGCTGTCTTCTTTCTTGGGTGTCTCTAGGAGATGGATCAAAACTGCGGCGAGTGCTGCTGCCAAGTGCCACCCAGTGACGAGGTGGGCTCCTGAGAACACAACACTACATCTCGATCCACCTCATTCCCCGGAATCTGGCTCCCGGCTTCCCCAATGTCAAAACGATCGTGAGAGGTAAGTGTTTTGAATCAATTCAGGGGCTCAGGACATCAAAGCAGCCAGACAGAGCAAGTAGACACCCAGGAAAGAGGACTCCAGATCTGCTGCAGAAAGTGGCCAGGACCAGGAGGAAAGTGTGCTGGGATTAATGACAAAACGTTTTGTTTTAGTACGGAGAATGGAACTCAGGACCTTGTGCTTGCCAGGCAGGCTTGACTGGTGCCACTGAGCTACATCCCCAGCCCGACAATATGTCTTTTATAGTAATGTACTTTTTAAGCTTTTACCATTTACCATATTTTCCATCACACATTCACATAAAAATTTTCTATTTGTTCATTTGTCCTTCCCATTTGGTGCCTTCTAAAATAGACATTCACTTTTTTCCCTGCTTCCTCGTTTGCCCTCCCTGCCCCTCTTCACAGCCCAGGCTCCATGGGTGGCAGTGAATTTAGAGATAATAATTCTGAAGCTTCTGACTGGCTTCCTCAAGCACAGATTGCTGGGCGGTACCGGCAGAGGCTGGTAAGACTCCAGGAGGGGCCAAGGTTGCCGGTGCCGGGCTGGGATCACTGTTGCACTGTAGTAAGAAACAGTCCCAAGTTTTCCATTCTAAGTATAGACTGGGTTTGGATTCTTGCTTTGCCCTCATTCCATCGACTGGAGGGATACTGGTGGTGGTGGTGGTGGTGGTGGTGGTGTGGGAAGACATGAGGTCAATTTGATTGCCATGGTCCTAGCTTTGTTGTGTTGTTTACACATGGGTAAGAGAGAAAGTCAGAAACTCTTGTCTTCCTCCACACCTGAAAGGTGCAAGAAAGCTGTATTCTCCAAAAGTGAGGAATGTTAAACCTTTTCCCTGGTCATGTATGTTGAAAAGCGGTCAGCTTCCTTCAACCCATATCTCTGAATATGGACTATTAGACCTTTCTGAGTCATGAAATTTAGTTTAATTACAGTGGCTCTGTTGTAGCAAAGTAGAACAGCTCGGGGCTATCACCAAGTGCCACAGCTCTGAGACACAGCTCTGGGTTGCAGCTTTCACAGTTTGAAGACTCAAGAGTCCAAGGGTCACTTGAAGAGGTGGAGAAAAACCTTTACTACTCCAGCAGGCTCAGAGGAGTTTGTACTCCGAAGTCTGAGAGCTTGACTAGAAACAGGAGCCTCCTTATATAGGGGTTTGCTAGGGAGGTGAGCATGCTCACTGAAGTAGGGGGTGGAGTTACAGAACACTCTTGAAAGGGAAGGAGCTAACAGAACATTCCTGAGAGGTCACAAAGTTCAAACAGTTATAAAACATTTTGCTACATTGGGCAGGAGCCACTGCCCAGCTACATAGACTGTTGCATTTCTGGAACAACACATTCTGTGGGAAAAAACATGGAGGCAAAGCAAAAGCCTGTCATTGTATAGCATTTTTCTATCATTTCCTGTAGTTGTGGCTCTAACTCACGTAACTGGATCAAGTTTAAACATGTCCCAATACAGAGATTTTATTTACAAATCCAAGCATGCTAAAGATATATTTTTCACAAACTTCTATTTACTTATTTATTTGTGTTTTTTGAAACAAAGTCTTGCTACATAGTCCAGGCTCTCACTGAATTCACTGTGCAGCCCAGACTGGCCTTGATCTCATGACCCTTCTCCTTCAGCCTCCTAAGTGTTAGGGTTACATAAAAGTGGAACAGATTTGTGGGGCGCCACGTGATGGTGGGATGCGTGTATACACTGGGCAGTGTTCAAATCAGGGTAAGCTCATCTATCTCCTCAAACATTTGTGATTTTCTTTACAGTGGACACATTAAAAATTAAAATATTTAATTATGGTAAAATACACGATATAAAATTTACCTTCTCTAACTGTTTAAGTGTATAGCTCAGTGGTAGTAATTAAAAATCACTGCTATGCCACCAATCTCCAGAGTTTTTTCACCTTCCACAATTGAAACTCTAATGCCTGGCTAAACTGTTGCTCCCCTCCCCATAACCCTGATGCCTAGCAACTATCATTCTGGCCTCTGTTTCTACCTGGGCCACGCTAGATATCTCTATAAGCGGATAGAGTGTCTTTTCATGGCTCGCTTATTTCACCCTCCATAGTGTCCCCAAGATTGATCCATACTGTATCATATGTCTGAATTTCCTGTTGTTTAAATCTGAATAATATTCCACTGTTTGGATGTATTATGTTTTATTTGTCTATTCATTCACTAATGAACGTTTAGGGTTGCTTCTACTTCTTAATTATTATGAATAATGCTGCTATGAACATGGGCATGTAGAGGTTTCTTTGAGAAACTGCTTTCAATTCTTTAGATACATACTCAGAAGTGAAACTGCTGCATCATATTATAATTCTATATTTAGGATTTTTTTTGAGGAGTGGCCGTAGTGTTTGCAATATTTTATACTTTCATCAACAATGTATAAGTGTTTCAAATTCTCTAATCATTGCCGAAGTCTTTTATATTTCATCTAGGTTTTTTTTTTTTTTGAAGGTAGTAGTCATCGCTGTTAGATTTTATTGCTGTAACCTAGTGCCTGAGAAAATAAACTTCGAGGAAGAAAGATTGGTTCTGGCTCATGGTTTCCAAGGTCCATGGTCTGCTGGTTCCATTGCTGTGGCTCTCAGGAGAGGCAGAGCATCATGGGAGAGTGAAGCTTCTCTCCTCATGGCAGCCAGGAAGCAGAGAGGGGGAAAGAACAGCAACAGAAGGGGCCAGGGACTAGATGTTGTCCCCCAGGCTGCATTCTCATGATTTACTTCCTTCAGTGAGAACACACTTCCTGTTTCCATCATCTCCCAATAAGGCCATCAGCGTGTGATCCTATCAGGGAGGGATTCTGCTGGTGAAGTTTGAGTCCTCACGGTCTAGCCACTTCCCCAAACCCAAAAACAGCCAAGCCTTCAACACGATGATCACGTGGGGGGGCACTTCAGATAACGACCATAATACCAGCCTAATATTTAGCAGGTGATATCTCACTGTGGATTTGAGTTGTCTTCCCTCCAAAACTAATGACTGAGCATCTTTTCATATGTTTATAGGTGAACTATGTGTTTTATTTGGCCAAATATCTGTTCAAATTCTTTGTAAATTTTTAACCAGAATATTGGTTTTTACTTGGTTGCCGGTGTTCTTTATATATTCTGCATAGTAATCCCTTGTCAGATACATGATTTGCAAGTATTTCTCTCCCATCCCATGAGTTGTCTTTTCATTTTAATGTTTGTCTTTAGATATATAGAAGGTTTATAGTTTGATGTTGCCCAATTTATTTCTTTTCTTTTGTTGCCTGTGCTTTTGGCTTCATATCTGAGATGTCATTGCCAAATCCAACATCCTAAGGCTTTTCCCTTGTGTTTTCTTTTAAGCATTTTGTAGCTGTAGATCATATGTTTTTTATTTATTTTGCATTAATTTTTGTAAGTTTCATTCTTTTACATTTGATATTCACTTTTTCAATTTTACTTATTGAAAAGACTTCTTTCCTTAGCAAATGGTCTTGGCACCCTTGTGGAAAATCATTAAACCACATATGTGAGGGTTCGGTGAGTTGCAGCTATTCATTGATAGTATCGTCATGTGAGGGCTGACATTTCTCAGTGGTACCTGAAGTGGCTTAGAAGAGCAGCTCTAAAATTCTTGTCTGTTAACCTCAATGACTGGGTCATCTCTGGGTCTGCTTACACTGACTACTTTTAAAATCCAAAGTGCCACATTTTCCTGTTTCTTTTCAGGTCTGATGATTTTTGATTGGATAATGGCCATTAGGAATGACACATTGTAAAGACTGGATTCTGTGACATTCTTCTGAACAGCAGCTTTCTATCTAGCTGGTGAATAACGTGGCTGGTCTGACATCCCCAATAATCTCCTCTATTGTGGGCAGTCGCTGAAGTTCCTGCCCTGTTTGGTCAGATTCCAGCCCTTGCTTTTTTTATCCGAACCCCTCCCGCCCAAGATGTCCTTTTATGTCTTTAGTTAGAAGTCTGTCAAAAATTTAATCAGACCCCCCCCCGTATTGGAGATCAAACTCAGGACCTTGCACTTGTGAGGCAGGCATGGCACCACTGAGATAAATCCCAGGCCCTAATCAGATTTTTATACATAGACTTTTATGCTCACTTTTAAGACTCTCTTCCTTCCAGAATTCTCCCTGTAACTTGTTGGGTTCTCTGTGAGTCTTGAGCTCTGTCCTTTGGTTGAGAGGCAGGAACACAGCCGATTTCTGCTGCTTATGTGCACTGAATAAAGTGTTACAGACTTGTAAAAATCATACATTTTCCTGCACTGGTTTCTCAAAGATCTGACTGCTCTTGGTCATTGCAAGGGTTCCACAAATTGTTAGGTTCTCTACTTGTACCGATATTGTGATCTTGGGGTTGTGGGTCTCATGAAGCTATGTTACCTTTACAAAATGCTGGAGCCCAGAGTCCAAAAAACAATGATTTAATTAAGAATTTTCTTAGCACAAGATTTGCCCAATTTATATCCATGCTATAAGGAGCAAGAATTCTGGCAAGTTTCCTTAGCCTACCAATCCCCTAGTAGGACATAGGTAGATGATACTCACTCTGTGGGCTTCCATTTTCCTGCCCACTTCTGCACCTGCTTCTTGGTTTCATCTTGACTGTGATACTCAAAACTGAATGTTCTATTTTATGCATGTGTAGGGGCAGAGTGGGAGGCAGGCAGGTTTCTCTAAAACACATAAACTTCTCTAAAAATTGAATTACGCAGCCTGCTTTAGAGAAGGTCTGCACTTTTGAGAAGCTTAAATCTCCTGAGAGTTTATTCTCCCAGATCTCAGTATCTCAAACAGCTTCTACACATTCGTTACTTATCTGAGGTGAGAGAGAGAAAAAGAATTTCTTTTAAGGCAGCTGCTTCAAACCCCAGAGACGGCAATAAGGAATTAAAAAGAAAATCTATATCACAAGGAACTTGTGATACACACTTTGTAGGATTTCTCTAGAGTCCTTTTCAGAGAGTCTAGAGGGGAGGCTGTTTTTAAGGATATTTTAAGGATATATTGTATGTCCAAACTGCAAACAGAAATTGGAAAATAGACATTGGGAATAGAAGCTCAAAGAGTTCATTCATAGGTGTACTAAAAAGCAATATTGGGCTTTGAAAAATGGCGTCATCTGCAAACTAGCATTTTAAGAAAACTGATAAATGACAGAAGTAAAATTCCTACTTGTTTCTCACATGCCAGAAGAAGAGACGAGGTTTGCAAAAAGGGTAATCTTGTTATTTCCCTGTCATGTGATATCCATGTTGAAGGTTTTAAAAAGATTTCATTACTAAACACACTCTGCATAGCACATGTTTACCAAACACCAGTGGTTTCCATCAGGGTGATCATCAGAACTGCAGGGAGCCCTATGGGCCTGGTCCCTACTCCCAGAGTTGTGCAGCTGGTAGACAACCGACAGGAAAAAGAGTTCTTGCCTTTTTAAAAGCACTCTAGAAGATTCCGTAAACAACTTCTAGGCATCCCCAGGAAAAGGCTCATCCACAGGAAACCATAATAAACAGCTGCTCCAAAGTCAGGACATAATGGGAAGAACATTTATTGTTTCACCCAAGTCTAACTTGGAATATTTCAGGACACGAAAGATAGATGCAGTCATGCTTAATGCTATATTTGGATGAAATTAAGCAAATCTAAGAGTGTACAGTTTCAAGGTTATTCTTGGTGCCATCTTTTAAAGAATTACATAAGGCTCATTAAATATTCTTGTGATGACAGATAAAGGACCTAAAAATCCAAATCTGCATTTTATTCTCTTCCACACCCAATAAAAGGCAAGCATATTCCAGCCACATGTGCAATTTAACATGCACAGTGCTGCTTTCAGTCTCTGGAGGCAAATTGAGTTTTTGCTTGAAATCATGCTACCATTGCAGCTGTCTTTGTTCTGCTTATTGAAAGAGCTCTTGCCATGATTGTGGGTGCTAAAATAGACTTCTCAAGAGCGGTTCAGAGTCACAGGAAAGCCCAGAAGTAGAAAGGGCTCTGTGAAAAACAAAGACAAATGCCAACCGTTGCCCTGTTTGCCATATCCCTTCCTCTTCCCGAGTCGGTGTTCCACGCTCCACTCAGTGTAAACATTTCTACACTGAAATGTTTTGCTTTCTTTTCTCTTTGTGGCTCTAACTATTTGTGCCAGGCAAGCACTCTACCACTGAGCTACACCTCCAATTCCAAGACCAGATTAGGGCCTGTTTTTTTGTTCCATGGTCAAACACAAACTTGGGAATAGAGAAAAGGAGGGTCATCCACCCGGACGGATAATAGTGCCCTAGTTTTCAAAATTTTAAAGTCCTATTGCTTTAGTTATAGGGTGCCATAGCGAAGTCATTAACATAAATGATGAAACCCGGAAAATATCTTCTTTCCATAGTATCAAAGACAGATCTTTGATTTCATATAACCCAATGCTTGAGAAATTAGTGAATCAAGTTTCCAGCATAAAGCAGTGGAAAAATTTTCTAAAACTCTCTGTGTAGAATGATACAGCATTCACTTATCTTGTAATATTGGAAAAATCTGACCATGTATGTATGTTTTTTCCTCAGTCTTTTAACTATTTCCTAACGATCTTACATTTCCTATTGTTAGGAATACACAGTACATTTGTAATCAGATAAGAGAGTTCTTTTAATGAGGAGAGATTTTATGAAGTGGAATTAATTCTTTTTCAGGCCCTACACCTGATTATAGTGGCACAATGGTGATTATTTTTTCTATTTTACGTAGAAAACCCCAGGTGAGAGACAATGTAGATGACAAGTCTACGCTACTGTTGTCCTTCCCAGGCAGGTGGCACCGATAATGTTGCTGTGGTATTAGTGGGCCTAAAGAAACCTTTTCCACTTACAAGTGAATCATTCGGGATATAGCTGATGATCGCCACCATGCTAATAAAGGCTTCAGTTCTCTGACTTGCCTTTCAACTCTGTGTCAGTGGTCTGAGGCCTCAGGACAATCTGCTGAAGGCGTGAGCTCGATGCAAGATTTGGTGTATTCTGTTCTGCCTCACATTCCGAAGCTGGGCAGATGGCTGTCTAAGGCCTGGCAGTTGAGGAACAGAGTAAAATTTACAGCATGCGGGCCTCCAGGTGACCTCATTCTGGAAGGAGAAGAACTTCTAGACTGTGGGCACAGGTACTAAATGGAAAAGGGAATAAAAAGAAAGTGAAATCAGTAGTTTATGTTGGCACAAGCACTAGTTAATATTGTTATCTACCAAAAAGAGAGTGCTTGTCCCTGTGTGTGCCTAGGCTGCACGGCGAGCCTCCCTGGCAGAGCTCCAGCCCTCAGCCCACTGCGGTCCTGAGCCCGTCCTGGTCACCTCAGGCTCACAGCTGTCCCTAAGGGACCAAAGCCTGAGTGGCTGAGGTGGGGATCCTGGGGTGGGTCTTGAATTTGTTCTGGGGTCCTCAGCTCAATGGCAGCAGAGCCTGGGGGAGCCCCGGAGATACTATGTGTGTGTACTGGGTGGTGGCATTTTCTGGGCCTCCTGGGAGTGGGTGCAGAGCAGGTGTAGCCCAGCAGTCATCATGCTGTGGCCTCTGGAACAGGAACCTCAGCCTTCCAGCTCAACTGGGCTCTGTGCTGGGAGGCCTGGGAAATGCACTGAACCCTTGGCCCTCCATTTCTCTCCCTGTAATGCACATGTAGTAGTTCCTGTCCCCCAACCTGCAGGGCGATGCCTTTCTTGGACCGTGGCATCCTCGACTGTAAGTGAGTATTGGTACTAGGGCTTGGCTCACGGGCTGTGGGAGACTCCAATGAGCCAATCTGTGAACACTTGCTGACCACGCCTGGGACAGGCTAAGTGCTACTCTAAGTCCAGTGACGGCTTCATGAAATAAGGGACGTAAAGCAGACCACGGCTGCTCAGAAACAAGGGCTGCTGGGGCTTCTTGGCTTCCTGGTTTCCATGGAGGGTGTCTTGGGAGTCTGAAGCTCTCTTCTAGTTGCAGTGTGCCTGCACCCACCAGCTGGGGACCCGAGGGCACAGTGCCAATGCCACTCTCCCCTTGGAGGATGCCTGCTCCCCGGGGTCTGCTGCTACCTGGGGCTGCTGCACCATGCTCTGCCTCCCTCCCCATACTCCTATGTATTGACCCCAGAACACCATGCCTGTGTCTGAACTTGGAGACCAGGACTAGGGCCACCTTCTGGGCCAGGGTCACAAACAGCCAAGCAAGTCCTCCTGCCTCTCAGGCAGCCTCTGCCTCCTTCCTGGCGAGGTTGGTAGTCCTTGGCATGGCACCATTCCACCCTGCAAGATAAGGTGGTAGGAGAGCGAATTCTTTTCAATGGTGCTAAAATACATGCAGAGTAAGGTCTGCCGTCTTATCTGGGTATTACTGTACAATCCCACACTAGGTGATTTCTGTCTTGTAAAGTAAAACTGCAACGAGCACCGAGCAGAACCTCACCCTTTCTGCCTCCTCCAGAGCCCCTGGAGACCGCACTGTGCCTTCTGCCTCTGTCTGTCTCCTGCTCTAGCTGCTTCACATGCCTGGAACCACACACTGTCTGTGCTTCTGTGAACCGGCTTGTTTCGCTGAGTGCAAACCTTCGATTTCCATCCTCGTCTTCACTAAGAGTATCCCACTGTATATAGGCGTGAACTGTGTTTTGAGCATTTATCTGCCTGTGGACGCTTGGACTGCTTCTCCTTTTGGCTATCATGCATAATACTGTAATCAGTATTTGTAAACAAATATCCTTTCTTGACCCCACTCTGAATTATTTTGGGTATATATGCGGGAGTAACATTGCCAAATCCTGTAGTAATTATATTTAAAATTTTGTGAGGAAGCACCATACTATTTTTTCAGGGAGGACTTTTCCTCATAAAGATTATTCTTGTTACTTTATTCCACGTGTCACATAGTTATATAATTATCCTATTTCTTGTCCTTTATATTTTAGCATAGTTGCCCATCCCGGAGGTCAACTCTGCTAAGCATTTCACCCAAGAAGGATTTTGGTTGTAAAATGGGAAAGATGCTGCAGGAGATGTTAAAATGCCAGATCAAGAAAAGGGCAGAGAGCAGGACATCTGGAAATCATTAGCTTCGAGCAAGGAATGGTTGCTTTACAAATACTGCTGTGAGTATTGCTTATCCTGTAGAAGAACTAGCAGTGTAGGGGAGAAGTAGAAGGGTAGCTGTGCCGAGTAAAGTGTAATTAGCTTAGAGCACAAGGAGAGCAGATGCTGCATTTCCTTTCTAAAACATCAGCCTGGAAAGTCCTATGTGTTGTGCTGTATGTTGTGCAAGAAACTGCCTGGTTGTTCCCAGTTTATTTTTTGCATTAGAAGCTTAAGCCCCCGGGGACCTGTGGAGACACCAGTCTAAATGCACTCACTGGGTGTCCTGGGGTCCATTGATTGGAAATTACCCAGTAAACAACGGGAAAGAGGAGAAAAAGGTGGTCTTTGGGGAGGAATTAATTTTGGAATTCTTGGGAAAACATCAAACATCCTTGAAGGATGAAACCAATTGATAACAACAACAAAAACTCCAGTCATTTTTTCCAAGCAGAAGAGAAGACAGGATGGGATCATTCCCAGCAATTGTTTCTGATACCAAGAGGGGAATTTTAGGTTCCTCTTAATTTTTGAGGATTTCATTCAATAAGAAAAGGGAACTAGAAAATTACTTTTCCCAGTTTATATGGAAAGTTTTTTGAAACCTCTCAATTTTCAACAGCCAAGACTTTAGACAGCGTTGAACTCTTTCACTTTAGACGAAGACCTTTAGAATTGATTTTTTTTCAAGGCAGAAAAAATGACAGAATGGAATGTTTCATTCAAAATCACTGGTAATACAATAAATCGTTAGTTTATTTTGTTTTCCTATGGACGAGGAAGGCAGTGGATACATTTTACTTGTAATAAGGGCCTAGATTGAACTTTAGGAGGGTCCCTGGGTCTATTCTATTTTAATGTTGATGCGGAATCTGAAAACTCAACCCCAGAACATGCATGGAGTTCCTTCACGTCTCCTCTTTCTTTCTAGTTTTCTTTCTGCAGAGAAAATCTGCGGGATACTAGTAGTCACAAAGCACAGTTTCATAAAGGATTTTTATTTGACATTACAATTCACATACAAACAAACAATATTTGATAAGTTCAGAATTAAGGCAAAAGGTCTTTAGGAAACATGGTATATACCCACCTGGTGATTATATTCTGCTAAAACACCAGAAAGGAGGCATCCTTCCTTCTGTTTTGTATAAAAAGTGCTTATTCCTTTAAAAACATCAAATAGGAAAAATTTTCAGTTTTTTTACTTGTGACCACTAAATAAGATTGAAATGTGGAGAAATGAGCTTGATGATATACCTTTTATTTTTCTGACTTACCACTTCTTGAAAACTGTAAGTTTAGTCCTTAGTGTATTTTTCCATTTTAAGAGCTTCCGGTGGACCCTCTGGGCCTTGATGTCTTAATAGGAGTCTGGGTAGAAGGGTTCATCTTACAGCACAGAACCCAGCACAGGGAGAGCGCGGGGTTCACCTCAGCACCTGTTATACTAACATTGAAAAGTACACTATTAGGTATAGTTAGAGCTATAATACAGATCTGATTTTGTGTCCAGATAATCACAAGTATTTCTGTACTGCTACATGGCTGTTGATGGCAACATTTTTGTCTGTTGCGTGGAGGATCCATGATTTATTACGTTCCCAGTGATGGTGGTGCACCAGGTTTACCGTTCCACATGAGTAGCACGGCTTTATTTGTGTAACTTTTCTTTTGGAAAGAGGCTGGGAAGTGAGAGCCTGAGGTTAAATACTGACCACTTTCCCTCTCTCTCTCTTTATAAACCTCTGCTTTGATTTGTATTTTTTGTAGGGCTGTGCATCAAGTCGAGGGCCTCGAGTATCCTAGGTAAGTGCTCTACAGCAGACTTAGGTCCCTCAGCCCCCTTTCTGGCTTTTGATAGCTGGCAGTATCTAAAAGTCCCACACAATCATGCAGAGACACCAGCAGAGTAAGGGCGGGCTGTACAAACACTTTTCTCAGCCATTTTTAATACTGCCCGTGGTTGAAGTCCACAGGCCCGTTCCTGGTGTTCAACCAGTTCTGACTGGCAAGCACTGCACGCTTATGGATCAGAGCTCTTCCTCGTGTCGGAGGAAGAATCTTGTCTTAGTTCTTTTCTTGCTGTTAAACACACTGTACCTGACACCAGCAATTTAAAGGAGTTTCTTGGCTCAGGTTTAGAGCCTGGGGTCAGCTGGCTCCAAGGCAGGAAAAACTTGGTGGAGGGGCGAGGGCAGAGAAAGGGTGCTCACCTCATGGTCACCAGGAAGCAGGGGAGGAAGGGAGGAAGGAGCTGGGGAGGAAGGAGCTGGGGAGGGAGGTGTACCCTTCTGGGCCACACCGCCAGGGCCCGCCTCTCCTGTCCAGGATCCAGTGGCCTTCCACAAGCCCCACCTCTGAATGCATGAAGCTTCCAGCGGACTTTCCAGGTCTGAACCATAATGTTGATGGCAAACTGTGGTAAAATATGTGTAACAAAAAATTTACCATCTTATCCTTTTTTCATCTTGCACCTCAGAAGTGTTAAGTGCATTTACTCTGCTGTGAGTGCATCTTTATACCTCCTTTGTCTTGCACAACTGGAGCTGGGGGGGGCATTAAATGAATTCCTCCTAGTGTCCCTGCCCCCATGCGGGGCACCATCACCTCCTTTCTGTCCCATGGCATCAGACTGTTCTAGACACAGCATATCAGTAAAGTTTTACCCATGTGTCTGTGTGTTTGTGGTTTATCTTATTCAGCGGTGTCTTCAGGTTTCCTCTATCGGCATGTGCCAACATTTTCTTCCTTTTAACACCGAATACTGTTCTGTCTCTGTCCACATTATGTTTGGTTCACCCACAGATTCTCCAGTGGGTGCCTGCACTGTGAGAAGGAGTGTTTTACTGAATATGGGTGCACTGGCTTTTGCTCTTGGAGAAAAGACTTGAATAACTTTCCCTTGTAGAGTGAATTAGTAGCACACGAGCAGTTAATTGTGGGAAAGAATTCAGGAACCTGGGTGGGGGACTCACTGTCTTGTAGTCGATGTGACTTTGGTCCGGGTGTGTCCACTTTGGGCACCGGTTTCCTCCCTCGTGGAACCAAGGTCGCACCCCGTCTCCAGGACAGCACAGGGTCCTCACACCCTGTGGGAAGTACTCCTAAGGATTGCCATGATTAAGTGTTGGACTAATACAGATGCCATATTATGTCTTTATTAATTGGGCTCTCAGATCTTTAAATGACTTCATGTGCCTGTATGGTTCCCCCGCCCTTAATCTTCTCGTCCTGAGAGACAAGAAGAAATGAAGGTCAGTGACTTTCCTGAGGAATAGGAGTGAAAAAATAGGAGCTCTTCTCTACATGGAACCTATGAAAGGAATGCTAAGTGCTCTACGTGGCTTCCCCTTGTGAAGTGACACAGGTTTAAAAGGGTCTGCCTAATAGTAAAGCAATTTTCATTGAAATATAAGTGGATTCTTTTGTCTCTGTCAAATGCAATTTAGAGAAATGGCTCCAAAATACCCAAATTTAGAGCATATTACAGTCCTAGCTAAGATCTTCATAGTCTAAGATTTATGTTAGATAATGCCATAGCATTTGAATGACTGTGAAACCTAAACCTACCTTTTCTGGTGCCCCAGAATGTTTGATCCCTATTTTGTTTTTGCATCCCTCAAGTGAAATGGAGAGAGGTTCATCTTTCCAGTGTCTGCAGAAATTCATTATTTTTCTTACCACTTCCTTAAGTGGTAACCCTTTGAAGGGTGGTCTGCCTGCTCATTTACTAAGAGTCTGATGTGACAGAATCTTGTCAAAAGCACTCTCTGTTACAGAAGGAGCTATCCTGGAAAAGAAAATAGCCCTGTAGTTGAAATTGTATTCTTCAAAGATATTGAGAATGCCAGGGTTATTTGATTTGTATATTAACCCTCAAATCATGGAAGGCATAGGCTTTCCAGATACAATGAAAGACACCCATTCTGAACAGGAAAATAATATTTCATTTTTAGTATAAGTATGTTTCAAGTACCGAACATACTTATACTAAAAAAATTGCTCATTTAAAACTCAAATTAAACTGGGCATGTCATATTTTAATTTGCTAAATATGGCAACTTAAGTAGGCTGTTTGATAAAACATTTCAGATTTGTTAAGTTTCAAAACATCAGAACACTTAAGACAGGATTATTTCCTCAAAGGGTCTCACAACATGTATGCTTATTCAAATTATAATTCAAGACACAAAACTAACACACAAGACTTCTGTGTGGATTTAAAAATGATGGCTTTCTTTTTTAATAACTAGCAATCTCGGCGGAATGGATAAAAACAAATATGCCACAAGCACTACAAATTACCCAGAGTGAGTGCCATAAAAATCAAGTAGCAGACTTAGAATCGTACTAGATTTTCTTTATTTTTATTTTTGTGGAAATCTACATTAGTAGAGCTGCTTTCAACATGACTGCTGAAGACAGATGTTTGTTCTGTTAGCCAAGAATTATAGAGCTAATCCAGAAGAGGATAAAATAATTTTCAGTGGAGGAGATAGTTTCAGTAGATGCAAAAGTTTGTGGCAAATGGAACGTCTGAAGGACAAATAGCTTTTTTTTTTTTTTTACAAACTCATGATTTAAAAGAATTTCTACAGCACGTGAGCAGTGTCTCAGTAGCAATTTGGCATTGCAGAAATAGCTCCTGATGTGTAATTAGGTCCACGGCCCAAGGTCAAGAATTTCCCTTTACCTGTTTACAAGTCAAAGTCAAACAATCCCATCTGACTTGAAGAATCCTACCAGGCCAATGAGGCACTCATAGCCACAAGAGCTGCCATTAGTAATTGGTGATGGGCCAGGATGGTTCCAGAATATGGTTAAAGCAAGAAGAGACACATTCAACCTCCTGGGGCTGCATTACTGGAAGTCCTTCGGACTAAGTCTGACGGAGAAGGAGGGCCTGGCTTCCTCCAGATGCTGTGGAGTGCTGTTGGAAACGAGGTCTTGATCTAAATGTTTATTGATCAGCGATGTGCAAGAGAAGCGCGAGCATCTATTTCAAGCAGAAAAGAGTCTGCTTCATTTTCTCCTCCCCTCATAAATGACACGTCCTATTGGAGAAGACTGAGCCAGTAATAGATCCTCCACCGGTGGTCCTGTTCCCATCTGATATCACTGACCCTAATTCCCCAGGCCTGGTCTGCTCCCTGGGTCTGAACAACATAACAAATGAATAAGGTAACAAATCCCTTCTCTGGGGAGTTCTGAAAAGGCTTGAAGGGACGATGATGACATCCCCTTGTCTTTCTCAAGATCTCGGAAGAAGAGGACTTTTATCAGCATGTCCCTTGCTCCTTTGAAGGCTGGTGCATCCTATTGGACACCTTGCCTCACCCGGCTCCTCCTCCCCCTCCGCCAATGTTGCCTTCTCTGACTCCACCCCACACTGCCTCCTCCCTCGGTCTCCACTGCTGTCCTCCCGGCTGGTTGCTCCCACCACTGAGTATAAGAAATCATCATCAAAGCTACGTCCTAAAATATAGACTGAGTAGTAGATGCATTTTATCTGCAGTGCTCAAGTTCTGACCCGATGGGAGGACCTTTCCTGAACCTTTGCGGCTGGCTTCCCTCCACTGCCATCCCCACTGCATGCCCTGTCTCGGCTTCCCGAAGCTGCTCTTTCAGGTGCCCCTTTTCCCACCCAGCCCTGCCAGCCCAATGGGCCCTTGCTTTGTGTCTCAGGAGGAGCACAGAGCTCTATGGGGGGCCATTACAGCCCGGCACAGCCACCTGAGCCTGCCGGAGGCTCATGGCCGCTTACACAGCGTGCCCAGAGGTGCGACATGGACGAGGAGAGGGGTTCCTGCCCATTGAGTCCTCCTGAACGGGTCAGAGCCCTCACCTTGCGCTGTGATTCGTCAGGTGAAGCCGTGGGTTCTTCCCTGTCTGTCTGTGCTCACCTGCCCCTCTGCGTCTTGATCTTGGACTTCCCCGCTTCCAGGACCCTGAGCCAACCAGACTTCTATATTTTCTTCCCCCCTGCACTACTGGGGATTGAACCCAGGGCTTTTGCACTGAGCTACATCCTCAGACTTTTTTAAAAAAAATAAATACAATATTTTGGAAATAGGGTCTCACTAACCCATGAATTTGCCCAGCCCGGTCTCCAACTTTGAGATCCTCCATCCCTGATTCTGTAGCATTTTCTTCTAGCTGCAGAAAATGAACTAAGATACATGTTTTCCAAAAATGCCCACCATGGCTAATCCAGGAGCTCTGAGAGTTTGTTCCATCTTATCTCGGAAACAGCAGCTCAGCAATCAGGAATGTTGAAGGACACTTACAGAGGCCTGCTGGGTTCTGTTGTCTGTCTCCCTGCCCTGCCCGCAGCTTCCTCTCTCCTCTCTAGAATAGAAGCCTCAGGGAGAGTGTCCGGCAGGCCGGGTGGGGGTCAGGAGACTCTCCGTCCAGCTCCCCAGCCCCCCACGTCTCTCCTCAGTGCCTGGAGTCTGAGCTGCAGGGGGGCAAGGTACGCTTCATCTGGGATCCTGGAGATGGATCTCCAGCCTCACCGGAGGAGCGCAGACTGCACACCCCAGGCATCGGCCAGTGGGGCCAATGGACAAGCAGACTGGGGCAGTAGGTCTCTGTGCGGGGTGGGAGCACGCCGGGCCTTGGGGTCGCTGCTGCTTTGGAGAAGTGTGGAGGTCCAGGCGCTGGTGGTGGGGCTCACTGTGCTGAGCACCTCTGGGGTCACTGGTTTTGCTCCATCTCAGTCCTCGCCCTGTATTTCATCTCTGCTGCACTGCAGTTTGTGCTTTCTCTGGGGAAGTTCTGGAGGCTGCATAGTCTTATGGATTGAAAACCAGACCTTAAGTTACCTTTCTGCCAATTTTGCAATTCTTTTTAAACAATGTGATCTCATGGACAAATGCATGGTCACCTCTCAGTGTGAGGCCCCCATTATGGAGAGTTTGGAGTGGAGTCAGAGTTGCCCAGTGCAGTCCTGTGCTGCAGACAATGGGAAAGCACTGCAGCACATCTTTACGAGCTCTTCCAGGGAACCTGGATAATAGCATGTTTTATGCAGCATTTTTAGTGCCAAATTAACTGCCTTACGAGCTGGAGCTGGAGCTTTTAAACACAAACAGGGAGACCCAGTTTCTCTGTGCAGTCTAGACCTGGAGGGCCAGCGGTGCACCGGGCACCCTGAGTCCCAGCCCAGGGGAAGGGTTGTCCAGGCTAGATGTCTTGCCCAGCCCAGCCCCACAAGAGGAAAGTCCATGAAGGTAGAGAGAAGGTGGTCACACCTCCTCCAGGTACTTCCAGCCTCCGTCCCTGAAAGCCATCACCAGGTGAGCCCTTCCCGGGGGCCCTGTGGCTGTGTGCGTGTGGGTAATGCCCTGTGCCTCTCCACCTGCTCCACGTGGGTGCCTGTGGATTTCACCTTCTCTAGTCGGGCAAAAGTGGATCCACGCATGGAGCGCGGGTGATCCATTCTGAAAAAAGTTCGTTTGGTTTTTTTTTTTTGTATTCCCAGTTGGTGGTGGGCATGAACTTGGGAGAGATTTTCCAGATGTCCTAAAATGATGGCATTCAGACTAGGCAGCAGGGAGCTCTGAGACCTTCACAGTGAGCACCCGCACAACATGCTCAGGTGCTTGCAGGTGCACATGTGTGCAGGTGTATAAACGAGTGTGTACCTGTGGGGGGTTGTGCAGGTGTCTGCACAGGTGCTAATGCAGGTAAATGTGTGTGTGTAGGAACAGATGTTTGCACAGGTGTGAGGCGCAGGCCATGGAGGGAGAGACAGCAGGGGAGGTCGCTCCCCCCGCACTGCAGTAATCAGTGCCCTTGCACTCAGTCATTTCACCTTTTCATTTTAAATATGTGACTTTGTTCAAATGAAGGGCTCCGATACTTGGAAGAAAAATAGAGGAACCAGCAAGAAAGAGAAATGGAAAAGTTAAAGGGGCAGAGGAAATAGGGAAGGAAGGAAGGAAAACAGGAGAGAGAGAGAGAGGAGAGAGAGAGAGAGAGAGAGACAGGGAAAGCGCGCATCAGTTTCTCCTCGCCAATAAGTGTCCCTGACTTGTTGCTCTTAGTCTGGCTTCTGTGGTGCGGAGGAGAAGCCGTTCAGCCCAGGGCTCCTGAATGCTTCCCGGGCTGTATCTGGAGATCACAGAGGTGCAGGGCTGACTCCTCAGCTGGGGAAGAACCCGCTCAGCAGAGTGGCGGGGCTTCCTGGCCCTTGGGTGGGCGCCTACCTGGCAGTGTGCCTGGAGGCCGGGCCCGCTCCCACCCTCAGCCAGAAGGCGCGAGGACTGGGTCCAACCGGAGGGAGGGTCTCGGGCTCACACACGGGCCCCAGGGGAAAGGAAGGATGCAGGTGCGTATTCGACAATAAGGACTGTGTGATGATTTAATAAAATACGAGCACTGAGGCCACAGGAAGAAGACAAAGGTGCAGTGGTGACTCTTCCTGAGAGTCATGAACGATGAGTGAATGGACGGGAGCATGTGGTCAAACGCGAGGACTTTCCGTTCGCAAGCTTTGGACAGTGGGCGCTTCCGGAGCCTGGAGGTTTGGACTGCACAGGCTGTCCTAGAGTGCATTTTATTCCCCTCACCCTGGCGCAGAGCTCTCAGGGCCCCAGGTAACTGAGAACCCAACTATAATGCACTGGGGACTGGGAGGCGATCGGAGTCCTCTCTCCTTCCCGACGGAGGCCCCGGGAAGACCCAAAATGTCAGCTTAGAGGACAGCAAGCAGATTTAGTTCACAGATTGCCCGATGTGCTTTGCAGCCAAAATCTTGGCTCCAGGCCCCACAGTGCAACACCCAGGGACTGCACTGCCCACGACCGAAACTGGGACAGAGCAGAGCAAGGTGGAATGCGGTTTCCTCCAAGCGCGGTCCAAAGTGAGATTAATTCTTACTCATCCTTGTCAATTCCTGCATGCGGGTGTGGACTCACTGCTTTCCCCCCGAGGAATACAGCATGACCCCATCTTGTCCTCACCCCTGGGCCTTGACTTCAGCACCAAATCCAGGGAAGCTGTCCATCTCTCCTGCGCACTCCCCTTCCACTCCTGTGCAGGTTGGCAGGAGGACTCCAACCTGCAGCCACTTACCGATTTTAAATGCTCTGGATCTACGCAACTCTCAGCCCTGTGTACTCCCATTTCTGTGTGTGTATTAGAGACCAGGGAACCTCAGGAAGAGCTCAAGTTCAGTGTCCTGACCGTAGACCTTGCACCCTTACCCCTTCCCAGGATGCCACCATCAGGGAAAGGTGTGCAAGAGCAATGGACTCCTCCTTGTACCCAGCTGGGTTCACTGAGTCCCTGCCGTGCGCAAGGGTGTGGGCCTGGCCAGGCCAGGGGTAGCGAACCAGGCCTCTGAGGGTCCCAGGCAGGTGGAGAGGCTGCCTAGAGTTAGGTGGGAGGAGGACAGCCTGGGGCCAGGGTAGCACTGGGAGGACTGTTCTGCAGGGACATCAAGAGCAGGTGACTTGGGCACTACAGGGAAAGAGCCTCCTGGAGGAGTACAGGCAGCCTGGGGTGGGGAGGACCGACATGGATGCTTGCTGTGGGTCAGGGCAGAGGAGGATCGGCATCATTAAGAGGTCCTCAGAGGCCAACTCAGCAGCAGAGCTTGGATTTACCAGGATGGAGCTTTGGCTGGAGTCCCTCCAGCCCCCAGCCCCTGCAGAGCTCTGCATGAAATGCACACCGGAATCCAGAATCAGCCAGAAGGAATCAGAGATTGGTGCTTGAGAAAAGTTGCCTTCGAGTTTGTTTTCTTCTTTATGATTAAAGTCTTAGAGTTAGTTGGGCTTTTTTTTTAACCCAAAAGTTAAATATTTTATGTTTCTTTCCTAGGACTGTGTATACTTTGAGGTTAGTTCCTTACCACACAAAACAGCACCATAAAAATGCAATAAATATTTCATAGTGTTCTGTAGTAAGCTGTAAACAGTGCATCTCCTTGCCTAAACCCAAGCCTGGCGGAGAGAGGGCAGAGGAACCCACCCCACAACACACCCACCCCGGCCGCAGGGCCCGGATGGTTCTCTGCCAGGAGCCATAGCCGTTTCCAGGGAGGGAATTATGCTTCTCTCCGCTTTTCTCCTGCTACAGCTTCAAGCTTAAATAATCCTGTAGACCGAGAGCTGTGGAGATCGTTTGCACTCGACTTCTAAATGAAGACGGCAAGGCCTTCAGGTAGAAGAGTGAGAGGCATTAAGGTTAAATGTAGAACAGTTTCATTTATTGTTGGCAGTAGGTAGCTTTCTGAAATAGGATGGGAAGGACTGTGGATTGGAATAAATGGAACTCACTGGAAGGAGCCACTATTAAAATGTAATCACAAAAAGACTCATCAAGCCAATCCTGAGTAAAATGACGGTCCACTTCCCTGAGGCCCTTCTCAAGCTTGCTGAAATTAAGAAATACATATTATATATCAATCTATCCATGTGCCTACCTATCTAATTTATCTTGCATTAGAAAGGGAAAAGCATTGCTAGTCAAATCCTAAGGAGATTTGGAATTGCACTGAAATATTCTTAGGGGACTCTCATAGCATATGTTCTGGGTTTTACCTGCTTACAAAAAGGGAATTTGTCTGAAGTTAGGCGGCTTATACCTTTATTTACATTCAGCAAGGACTGCCTTAATTCTTGTCTTCTTCTGGTAATAGTGCAGTGTCATCCTCTGCTCTTGTACACTGGCAAATAAATTGATGTCACTATTTCTTAAATTGTGTTTCTGTGTGTAAAAGTGAAACTTCTCAACATCCTGGGATTGGTTTTTCTTACAGAGGGTCTAAACAGCTTAGCAGGTTCTTTTTAAAATTTAAACACAAATTCTAATTATTTCTCTACGATAATGCCAATTATTTTTTATAAATGTGAGGTCTTGTTTTAAGAACCATCAGAGATCCAAATCTCTTTACTCTAAGATATGCATTAAATAAATAGTAACATAAAAGTAGCTAGCTAGCAAAAAAAAAAACAAAAAAACCCACTATAATTTGATAGATCCACATCCAGATTATCAATACTTTAATATAGCCACAAATCCAAGGGTCTCTGAATGCCGGTTTAAATAAACAAAAACTTGATTCATTGTGATCTTTCCTGCGCACAGAAATAAGGAACACCTCTAAACCCCCAGCCTGGCACCACCACAAATAGGCATTTTTGAGGCTCAAAAAGGGGAAGTGAGGAGAAGCCAAGTTGTTTACTGTAAAGTGCTCTACCCTGATGCCCTTTCTGTAGTTGTCCACATCTTGGGGTGTGGCCCTCTTTTTCTTAAAATGAGGGGGGGAGACCCTTCCTGCCTTCCAAAGTTTCAAATCACTTCTGTTGGGGTTACATTTCATTTTTAAACACAACACCTTTGTACCGAATTGCTCCTTCTTTTCATGGGGTTTTCTAAGATGTTTTCATTATTGTGTCAGCTTCATAAAACATATTTTTGTCATTATTTAATAGTAGTAAGTGGTGATGATCTTATGTCATCTGGGTTATTCAAGTCATTGTGACTGTCAGAAAATAAACAAGAGGAAATTTGCATAGTAATAAGGCTATATGAGTAAAGATAATTGCGATTTATCATCACCACAAATGGATCAGTTATTAGCATAGGATGAGGGGCGAGGAATCATCACCCTGTTGTCGAAAGGCAAATAAAACGCTAGCCTATTAGAAAGTACAGTATATATGATTGAATTTCTCTAGCAGTTATGAATATGGATCATTTCAGAGCACATTTAGGAAAATATCCCTCGGGCAGCCTCAGTTGAGCTGCTTTACCATTACTTTGGAACTGAATGGAATTTGGTGCCAGTGTTTTTATTGATAAAGGAAGGGTTAAACATGAGCAAATAGCTACAGCTGTTAATTAAAATCTCTGATCACTTGAGATCTTCTCAAAGTCCAAAAGTATTACAAATGGAAGGCAGATTTATTTTCTGCAATGACAAATTACCAACGGTTCAAGTCACAGGGACAGAAGAACTTGAGGAGAGACTGAGCTGAGTCGAGTCCGAGTTCTGTCATTGTGTCTTACACACTCGGGCAGTGCTCAAGTCTTCCAGGCTCGGGGTCACCTTGACTTGTACGACACCAACATGACCTTCCTATAAAGGGCTTTGACCCCGTTGTGCTGCTGGGAAAGAGGACATGTGGGGACACTTCATTTCAGTGGTTTTTAATGAAAATGCTCTGTTGCTTTGCAATGCTCCAGTCTACCTGGAGATTCTATGTTGGCTACCATTTTCCTTTTACTGTTGAATCCCTTGGAGCTCAAATGCTCAAAAGCATGGAGCAAGCTCTACCACAGAGAGAAATGACACCACTGTGCTGCAGTGTGAGCCCCTCATTAAAGCCCAGCAGATGCTGCTGCCAGGCTCCTGGACTTCCCTGGCTCCAGACCTGAGCCAGAGTAAACCTGCTATTCTTTGTAGATCACGTAGCCTGCACAGTTTGTCAAGAAAATGGATCAACATTCCACAGCTGCAGTCCATAGACCTGCATGTGTTGGTGTTGTCCAGGATCTCAGAATCATAGACCCTGCCAACAAGCTCAACCAGAAGCCATATTCCAACGAGAGCCTGTCGTGACTCACATTATGTGCATCTTACAGCCTGGGAGGCATTAGCCTTCTTGACCTTCTAGATTGTGAGCGTGACCAGTCTTGACACCAACACTCACCTCTGCTTTCTGAAACAGACTCTCAGGTACTGGGGAGCACATGCTTTGGCTCCTTTGGGCTCAGTAGCTTAGGGAAAATGTGTGTCTGTTTCCTTGGCATTGGGTAACTCTTCCCATTTTGTTCCCTTCTTGCTTGATAGAACTGTTTCACTACCTACCCACAAACTGAGTCGCAGTGGTTTGTAAACCCGGTGGAAGGTGTGCCCCTCAGGGCCTGCATCAGGGAAACTGAGCTCCACAACCCAAGAGAGATTTCAATACGAGCTATATTCGTATTTCTGAAATAGCATGAAGTGAACCCTGTGCAAACTTGTTTTGCATCTTACTTCTCTTCCTAGGCATGGTCCTTCCCGGCCTCTCTCCTTCATGCTCCCTGAAGTCTCCTCTTCCAAGCTCACCCTGACATTTCTGCCCCTGTCCTCTGCTGCCTCTTCCTGCTCCTTGCCCTTTACCTTCTAGTTAGCAGGGATGGAAGCCTTCTTAAAAGAGATGAGGACGGGCTGGGTTTTTACTTTCATATTAATAAGGAAGTTAGCAAAGAAATAAAATTGGAACCATGGTCTGAGCTAGCCAGTCCTCCCCAGGTGTGAACACAACAGAGATGAGGCAGAACCCTGCAGAGCTACCTGCACTACCCTGTTCTTGTAAGCTCTGCTTCAGTGGCTAAGCCGTGGGAACAGTATGAGTATCCATCTACAAACTAGTGGATAAAGAAACTGCAAAAGCAGGAATGGCCGGGAGGTAGCTCTTCAGGAGAGCACTAATCTAGCATGTATAAAAATCTGGGTATGAATCCTAGCACTGGAAGAAAAAAAATAGACAAAAACTGCAAGGAAGTACTATATATATCAAAGCGTATTATTCAGCCATATAAAGAACAAGATCTTGACATTTGCTACAACAGGGATGAAACTAGAGGACATTATGCTAAGTAGATCAGACAGGGAAAGAAAAATATTGCATGACTTCACTTACGTGTGGAATCTCAAAATAAATACCAAATATACAGGGAAGGAGAACCAAAGGGGCAGGGGCCGGAGGGTGGGCAGGAAATGGAGAGATGTGGGCCAGAGCACGCGAAGCAGCAGACGGGCAGGTTGAGCAGTGTGAGGACGACCATACCTCAGCGGGCTCCAGAAGGAAGGACCACTGAGCAGAGAGAGCCCGGAGAGCTGCCCATTAGCCAGGCCTCTGCCTGACGCGTCCTGCTGTGCTCCTTTCTCGCTGTGCTTCCATCTTCGGCAGAGCCAGAGTTCCACCCCCCTCAAACATGTGGCCTTCTGTCCTCAGGGGGGACGTGTGGCTGTGCCTCACTCTCCTGGGGATGTCACTGTGCTGCCCGGCGTCTAGGAGCGGATGTACCTCCCTCTTTCCGTTTGCTGGCCGAATCTAGATGACCAAGTTGAGGGGCTTCCAACCTGAGGGCAGCGCTGTGGGGCCTGGGATGCCAGTGGTGGTTCTGACTTCCAGGTGACATTTGCCAGTGTCTGGAGACATTTCCAAATCACAGCGGAGAGGGGCACCCAGAATCTGGTAGCAGGGACCAGGAATGCGGCTAAACAGCTTATAAGCACAGGGCAGCCCTTTGTCAAAGAGCCATCCAGGCCAAATGCCAATAGTGTGCAAACAAGAGGTCCCCGTCCTGGGGAATGTGGAGCCACTAGGTGGAAGGAGCCTTGTTGTCCTCAAGGAGCACCCCAAACCCGACAGTTGACCGTATATCAATCTGGGAAAGGAGCAAGAAGTAACTCCTTTGTGGATGAGAATGCTGGGATGCACGGACTGTTTGTGCAGTCAGCTTGCCCTGGCTGGCCGTCTAGGGCTCCACATGAAACTGAGTTCCACTAAGGCTGTGGGGGGCTGTGGTGCAGAGCCCCCAGGCCGGCTTTGCTGGAATGGCCCATCTGGCTCAGGGTTTGAAGTGAACTGAGTATTGCTATGGAAATGGTGTCTTTCCCTGGGAAGCAACCCACACTGGCCGTGTCCACCACTCCCTGGCACAGGGCAGTAGCTCCTCTGGAGTTGGTTCCCACTGTGAGTGTCCTGGAAGTGCACTTCCCAGGCACACAAAGAGGCAGAAAAGACTGGTCTCACTCATGTGGAGAGGCTTCCGTAGGGACTAGCCTCACAGTCCACCTGCATCTCAGTTTGAGGGAAGGCACGTCCTTCTGCGGGTTCGGACTTACAATGCTCATTTTGGATTTATAGAAATCAGTGACACTGCAAAAGAAACCCCCTGAATCAAGCTCCTAAAGCCCAGGAGATAAGGGTGAAAATCCTGCTGCAGTGGGATTTAATCCGATGGTTGTGTAACCCACACTTGCTCTTCTATAGGAAGAAGGTGGGGCTGAGTGGGCAGGTGACTTGCCCAAGACCCTCAACCTGCAGGACAGGTAGAGCTCCACACGGCTTAACAGCTTTTGCTGCCTGAAGCATCCTAGTGGCTTCTAGAAGGTGTCTCCCCGGTGTCACACTGGTGTCACTTTGCTGCTCCGCTAGGCTATTAGGAGGTGAGCTCTGCCGTGCCACATTGATCTCTCCGTTTTAGATGTGTAATTAGCTGTTAGTATTTCATTATAACCAAGCTTTTCTTGGGTTCTCTATGACCTTGGCTCATCAAGTTCCTGGACCTCTGGATGCTGTGAGTTAATTAATGTTGCTGTTGGATGTGCACAGAGCCCAGAGTCCTGGTAGAAGTCACTGTTTGGAGATTACATTAGTTTTCATATTAAGTAAGCTTTCCCAGAATACCTACCAAGAACCAGCTTCAAGCCACCCTCTCTTGTCCCAGCAGAGAGGTACTAGGCTTGCAAACAAATGTTAAAAGAAGGGTGATATTTAGTAATATGTAAATGAAACCATCGAGTGTCATTCTTGTTGAAGGACAAAGACATGATTAGTCAAAAGAGGGAAACATCGTGATGCATTGCTGTTGAAATGCGGGATTTAGTCGTGATACCTTCTTGATGGCTCGCCTGGGGCACCCTGGGCCTCCTCCCCAAGGCAGGTCCCACTGTCAGCTCATGACCTTGTTGAGCAGATGACAATGAGGTGCGTGCAGAGGAGATGAGCCACGTGTGCAATTATGAAGAGCATATCATACCGTGTCCGTGGAATGCCAAGAGGAAAGACCAAGGAGGGTGCAGGGAGAGCCCTTCCGGGACCCCCGCACTGTGGGCAGGTGAGACTTCTGCACACTCACCACGATGTGTTCAGCTGTCACCATTTGTAACACATTGCTCACTGGTTGGCTGCACGAGCTCTGCGTCCATGCTGCCTATTTTAAATGGTCTTTTTTTTCCTATTTATACCTCCTGATGCAACAAACTTAAACTCAGATTGTTTCTCCCATCGAAGGAAGGAGCTGGCCCATCCAGAATACACATCAGCCCAACTCATCGTGACTCTGTAGGGACAAACAAGGCAGGCAAGACCTATCAGTTGGCTGCATTCCTCAATGTCATTGTTGATTGGTGTCTTCATTTAAAATGAGGGTGACTTTCTGCAAATTCTGAGAAACCGGGAAAGAGACCAACTGTCATGGGAGGGCATGTTCAAGCCTTGTAAAAAATGTGGAAGTAGAAGGCAGGGCAAGAAGTTGTATCCAAGTGAGTATGTTTGTGTTTGATTGACAAATCAGTGCGTGTTTATAGAGTGGGAAAGGATTGATTAAGAAAAAAAAAAACATATCGGTTCCTGCCAACTTTGAAACTGATCTAGAAACTAGAAAAACAAAGTATTTAAGCTCCATGCACCAACGATGGCTTGATGGCTCCATTTCTGTTGTCTGGTGGCTGACAGTTTGCTAAAGCTCTTGTTTTATTTTATTTCCCAGCTCTACTTTCCTTGCCTCCAGCCCTTCTTCGCTTCCGGAGAACATTCTATGGTCCTCTCTCCCTTCTTCCCACTCCTGCGTCCATTCCACACCACTGTCCCTCTGTGGACTCCAGGTTTCATGTGGAAGATTGAGAATAGCCCAGAACCTCTGCCTTGGGAATCAGAAACATTTATGCTGAATTCCTGTTTTACCGCTTAGTGGCCATATGTTCAAGCTATTTAACTTTTCTGAGTTGTTTTCTCATCTGCAAAGTACGGATAATAATAGTTACCTACTTCCTAGGCTTTTTGCGTGAATCAAAATAAACAATGTATGCAAAACTGCCTAGCAACAGGCCCAGCACAAAGCAAGTATTCGACCAACAATAATTGCTTGTGGGCTGTGCTTAGGAGGCACAACATCATGTGGGAGTGTGTGGGGGAGTTGTTCAACTCATGGTGTCCCAGAGTCAGAGAAAGAGGAAGAGACCAGGGTCCCAGTTCCCACCTCAAGGACATGCCCCAGCAATCTAACTTCCTCCCAGTCTGTTCCATCTTTGAATAGTCCTCCTGCCTCCCAGGAGCATCACAGCGACCAAGGCTTTGCAGGGAGCAGGTTTTCCGAAACTCACAGAATCTCACAGAACCATCTGCTTCCTCTTTTTCTTACCTATTTCCCAGACTGCGGCCAAGCCATTTTTAATAATGTGCCTTTATCAGATCATATGACTCCTTGCCTAAAACCTCCACTGCAACCCACAGGAAGTCCTTACTCCTCCCCCAAGCCTTAGAGGCCTGTCTCCTGTCCATCTCAGCCACCCACTTCCTACCTCTCCCTTGGGTTCTTTGTGGCCTGGCCACTTGGCCACAGGCGGTCGCCCAGATGTGTGTTCCTACCACATTGACTTTGCTTTTGTCCTGCCTTACATCACCCTGTTCCAGGTCATCCATTCATTCAAATGTCACCCTTTCTGGGGGGTAAACCGACTGCCTAGTTAAACAATGGATCCCACAGTGTGAAGCCACTGATACGTGGCCATCCTTGACCAAACATGACCTGCAAATGTGCTGTGTACGCCCCACGCCCTCTCCATCTCTATTGCTCCATTCTACACATAATCTTTAGTGCTAGATGTCGACCCGTTTCACTTGGGAGAACACACATTGCTGAGAACATCAGTATTCAAAGGGTAGGACGCAAGCTTCGAGAAGGCAGGTGCTCAGCCTTTCATCTTTATTTTTCTTTACAACCCCGGCACCTACAGGTTCTCTGCAGACATTTGTCTGATGTATGAGTAAGAAAATAACCCTGGGCTGGGTTTGCCATCTGCTGGGTGTTTCATTAATGAATTCTTTTATTCTTGTTTGCCAGTGCTCTCTCTGTGCACACAGGCGTGCATGGAAGTTGGAAATGACCCACAGACTCTGCCTCAGAACAACTCTCATACACGAGTGTTTCAGCATCCTGTTGGGGAGGACCCCGAGGCGCTCAGGCCCAGCAGGAAGCGCGTCCCGATGGAGAGGCAGCGACTCCCCGCGCTCTGAAAATTTGATCACACGTAGGAAGCTTTGTCAGAGATGGGGACCGAGTCTCAGTTTCCCTTCCATTTCCAAATTCAAGTACCGTCTTACACATAGATTTCAAAGGCTTTTATCGGTATGTGTTCTACGTAGCTTACTTGAACATTTCCAGTCATACTTTTGTGCTTGTTGATTTTCCAGTTTAGATAAAGAGCACAAAATGAGTACATCTCCAGATACTTTTTTTCTATGACTAAAATTTACTCAATTAGATATTTAATGCAAGACTGCTTTATATTATTAAGATGGGCCAGATAGGACATTGGGGGACATTTTTAAAAATTAGTAATATTCTTTAGGCAGTCATGGTTGCTTAATAGGCTCTTGAAACTACACCTAAACTTCCCAGAGTAAGAAGTGACTTCTGGTAAGACGGGAGAAGTATATTGTCACACACTACCCGCAGCCTGGTTGTGGTTTTCAACTGGCATCACTATGGAAAAATGGTGCAAAAGATATGGAGCAAAACACGGATTCCCTGACTGGATCTGTTTGAGTCAGAGTCCCAGGGACGCCCAGGGAAGTACCTAGGGCTGGCTCACTTTCCCCTTCATCCTGATGGCCATACTAGCTGGGTTCAGGGAGGTAGTCAGCCAGGAGTGCCGTGGAAACATCGCTCGGAATCCTGACCTACGAAGCCATAGCCCCAGTGAGTCGACCCCTCAGTTTTCCTCAGGGTTCCTGTCCGGATTCCGCATTCTGGATTCCGCGTCAACTCCGGCTCAGTACTTCCCCATGGGAACCTGTTTCCCAGGGAGTCCGGCGCCACCGCGTCCACAGCAGTCCCTCACACCCCCCTGAGATGCGCCCCTGCCTGGGCGTCCAGTGTGGTTGTTTCGGGAAACATGGTTTCTGCCTCAGGTTACGCGCTCTGGGAGGCTCATTAGCTTACAAACCTTCTTGGCTAACAGTCATCTTGGGGCTGTTGAGAGAGCATCCACTTCATTTCTGTGTATTTTAAACTACAGGTTGAGTTCCCCTTACCCAAACTCTTTGGGAGTGAAATCGTTTTGGATGTCCGGTTTTCTCCATCTTTGGAATATCTGCACATTTATAACGACGTACGGTGGGGACGGAACTCGAGAGACACGCGATTCTTGCTTCGTGTACAGCTTACACACACAGCCTGAAGGTAATTTTATAACTTATGAGAAATAACTTTGTGTGTAAAGCGAAGTTTCATGGTGTGGAATTTTCCACTTGTGGTGTCTTGTCAGTGCGCAAAAGGTTTTGGATTTGGGGACATTTTGGAGTTTGGGTTTCTTGGGTTACAGCTGCTTAATTCTGCAACCTTGTGACATCTCTTCTATTTTGTAATCTAATGCCATCCTGTGTTTATGCTGCCTTCATTTTGGGTTTTAACGTTGGTTGTGCGCGAGCACATACAATTTAATTAAATTTCATGTTCCTGGAAGCAAGGGAAAGAATCCTTCGTTATAGCTTTGAAACAGTGCAGATTGCTATGCACACCAGAGAGTCTTAAATAATTGCAGAAGGAGATGATAGAGACAGGACGGAAGAGGAGAAGGGAGGGAAAAGAGGAAGGGAGGGAGGACATTTTTGTTTCTGAAAACGAAGGGGTTTAGACCAGCTTTTTTTCAATATTTTTTGTCTGTCTATCTGTCTAGATATTGATCTGTCTATCAGCTGCTCTGGGGATTGAACCCAGAGCTTTGTGCATGTCAGGCAAGTGATCTACCACTGAGCTACACCCCAGCCTCAAGGGCCCATTTTTGAACAGGTGCTAAATACATGCTTACTTAATATAGAGAGCTACCCAATCTTGCCAAATGTGTCCTAAAGCTGCAAACCCAGTACTGATTCCCTCTAACTCTCGCCACCTCTCCACATACACAAAGCATCTTTTCAGACTCCATTTCCAAAGTGAAGATTTTATTTAAAAAAAAAAGCATCATTCGTATACAGATTGATCTTCATTTTCCCAAGTCCAGAGTAAGTATCCTCAGCCTTAGGATGGTGCATATTTTACACCAAAGCTGGTCTTGTAATCATTGATTTAGCAGTTGCCGGTCAGATTTCAAATCTGATAAAAAGGACCTTCCAAAATATGAGAGCTGAGTTAGAAATCAATAATTGACCCTAAATATTTTAGATTGAAATGCACGCATGTGTTTTGTAAGAAGAGAGCTCACCAAAGCAGAGGGATGTTTTAGCTCAGCGAAGCAACCCCTTTCTGCTCCAGTCAAAGTTACGTGCAGACTGGTGGAATGAGAGGCTGTAGGTAGGAGCCTCTGCGGTACATATGGTCCGTGACCTTCAGCCAGATTCTCAGGCATCCCGGCACCCAGGAGATAGATGTGTATGTGTGTGTTTGTGTTTGCATGAGTGTATGTGTGTGTGTGTGCACAAGGATGTGTATTTGATAGACTTTGAAAAAATAAACATGTGTACTTGCAGGTAAGTTCATTCTGGTGTGGTCCTGAGATTCCAGCAGAGACTACCTGAGGGCCAAGAAGCCGAGTCAGTGCCCTGTACAGACTATCCACAGTGAAGTTCAGGGCACAGTGCACACAGAAGAAGCAGAAGCCCAGGGCTTCCTTCCTGGCAGATGCAGCCGACCAGCTCCTTCTCCTCTGTCTGGGACAATATCATCACGCACCCACTCAGATAATGCCTCATTTCACCCAGCCATCTAAGGACATATATTCTTCCTCCTCATTGCAAAGATACTACCTGCTCAAAGCTGAAAATTCATTAAGTACTTAAAAGCACACAAAAACAAACCGAATGCAATCACCACCAAAGCAGGCCCCTGTTCGAATTTTGATATTGGTTCTGGAAATGGTTTTGAAATACAGTCAGTCCTTCCTATCTATGGATTCAACAAATGGCAAGGCAAAAATACTTTTGTAAAACACTGCATCTGTACCTACAGGCTCCGGCCCCTCCTTTATCATCATTCCCTAGAAGCTTCACATACTTTACACTACAGTAGGTAGTGGAGGCGAGTGAGAGGTGGTGCAAGTTACATGGATGTGCACAGACCGTGGCTCCACTCCCATGCCATTCTGTATGAGGGAAGTGAGCATCTCCGGGTTGACATCTACAGGGGACACCGGAAGCTATCTTCTGTCGATACCTGTGGCAGCTGACAATGTATAAGTCATTTATGAATTTTATGTGCACTGTTGATGCTGCTTTTTAAAATACGCACACAAACTATCAGAGTGCTTTAGCTTGCTCTGAACTGGGCCTCTGTGTGACTGCTCATTGAGATGAGGGCCGTGCGAGCCTTGAGCGTCTGCACCCAGAGCTCATCACATCACAGGTCGTTAGGGCAGAAGCCAGAAAGCAGAGGGAGCTGGGTGTGCTGCTGGGGCTCTGAAGCGAGGGAGAAGGGCTTCCTGTCCTCGGGTTGTGAAGATGCCTTCTGCACGGCCTTCTGAGAACAGCAGTTTCTATATTTCCCATCGAATCCATCCGCCATTCACGTTGGAGTGGAGCCACCACCCAATCCTGCGCCTTCCCCGGCAGAGTCCCAGGGCTATAGGAAGGTCACTTGTCTGTATGTCAAGCGTACTTTGAAAACGTTTAGATTTGTCTTGACCCTTTCCAGAGAGATCACATTCACTTAAGGAGGTTGTTAGAACTGTTCCATTTTATCCTTAACTCTTGTTGTTCATCTCTAAGAGTGCCTAATGTATACATCAAACTTTATCATAGGTGTTGGTCAAGGAAACAACGTCCTATATATCAGATGCCCTGCTATCTGAGGTCTTAGGAGGCCCTGGGCATTTTGGAACCCATCCTCTATGGTAAGGGGGCTGCCGTATCACTGTCCTGTGACACTGCAAGACATCTGCTAAAGTTTTTTTATGCTCTTCTTCTATAAAGTTGAGTCAGTTGCTCTTGCTATGTATTCTTCCATACAAAATTGAATTTAAACTTACTGAGTTAAAACTGTACCAGGAATTTTAATCACGATTACATTTAATTTGTAGATTAACTTGGGGACCATTCATCTTTCTTTCATATGGTCCCATATGAGTGCTGGAATGTCACTCCACTGAATAATAAAATCTTCTATGGTTTTTAGTAAATTTTAGTAATCTTCTCCATACCTTATTTTTCCAATATAATAAATACGTATTTTCATACATACAGAAAAGTTCTGAAATGTTTATAGTCTATACCTCCACCAAGATTCTACCATTAATACATCACTCTATTTTTACCAGATATTTACCCATCTCTCTGTATGGCAGTCATCTTATTCTGGATGCATTTCAGCATAGTTTGTAGGCATCAGTATGCTTCCCCAGTACCTGAGCACACATATCTTTAAGCAGAGTTCCACAGGGTTTTTTTGTTGTTGTTGTTGCTGGTGCTATTTATATTAACCTCCACATGGACAAAGCTTATCCACAGTGAGAAAAATCATGAAGTTATACAATATGCACTCTTTTGTGGAAAGCATCATCTGTGCGGCATGAGTTTCAGGAGGTTTATCCACGATGCTGCAGGTATCCACAGAAACTCCTTTTTATGGTCAAATGGTACTGCATTGTCTGAATTTTTCAGTTCACTTATTTATTCTCTTACTGGTAGCCCCTTGGGCTAGTTTCAGGTTTTGGCTTTTACAAAGAAAACCATGCATATTCTTGTCCAAGCCTTTTGATGAACATGTGTTTTCATTTCTTTTCAGTGAGTACCTAGAAAGAAATTCAATGGCTAGGATATGGATGTATGTTGAGTTCTATAAAAAATAAGCCACCAGGCCTTTTCTCTAGGTTATATAATTTTGTATTCTCACCCAAAATGATGAGAGTTCCCTTTTCTCTACAGCCTGAGCACATCCATTTCAACATTTAAAAAGATGTAATTGTCCATTCTGGCAGTGGTGTCTCATTATGGCTTTAGTTTTCATTTTATTGAGAAATACCATAAAGGATTAAAAAAACGTTATTGACCAGTTCTGTTTCGCCTGTTGTGAACGGTCTGTGTAAGCTCTTTAGCTTTTTTTTTTTTTAATTGGGTGAGGTACTTGCTCCCCGAATTCTATACAGGTAGCTATTTTCCTTTGGCCCTTTGTGTTGGCGTTATATTTTCTTCTGGCTTCTATTAAGAAGGAGATGTTCCTCTGTCTGTTGTTCTGTTGAACATAATTTGCCTTTTTCTCTACATGGTTTAAAGAGTTTTCTTTTGATCCTTGGTTTTCTGAACTGTGACTGTGATAGATGTTTGTATTGATTCTGGAGATTTTCTTAGAACTTCTTGAATCTGTGGCTTGATTTTTTTGGGGGGCGGATTGTGTTAGCCATTATTTTTCTACATAATCTCTCTGCCCTCATTGAAAACTAAAATTCTGATTTGATTTCTTCCTGATGTTCTGTCTGGTGCAGACAGAGTTTAAGGCTGCACCTTGGTATCTGTGGATGTCTGAGTGCTCTGTCTTGTCTGTTGTTTTACTTCCCAGATACCCATTTCTCTTTTGAAGTTTTTAAAAATCTCTGTTCTGTCAAATATTAAGATTTCTTTCACCTCGAATTTACCTACTTTAACCTCTTCCACCCTCTCTCTGCGTCTTTTGTTTGTCTGTTTTAAGCATTCTATTATAGACAATGTATTGCTAACTTCTGTTTCTGTTAAATCCAGTTTGAATGCTTCCATTTTTTAATGTGCAAGTTTAACCCATTTACATTTATTAATTACTCTTCTATTAGGAATGGTTTTTGCCATTCTGTTTCAGGTTCATTTACATGTACTCTATCGCTTCTTGGCCTTTGGCTGAGATCAAGTGTATATGTACTCTATTTTGTTTTTCTTTCTCTCTCCTTTCATATTGTTCTTTAGAATGAATTTTCTTCTGCAGGTTTGAAAGTGAATCAACCATATTTTTGTCTCTTTGTGGTTGGTTCTTAGTCTAGAATTAATTATTCTTGAAAATTTACTCCTTTTGATTTAAAAAAATTCAAAAATATCTTTATCTTTTCATGAACTAGTAAGTTTTTTTTCTTTTTTAATTTAATTAATTAATTACTTTTTAAGTTACATACTTTTGGGACCCTCGCTGTCAATTATTATGGCTTAGAATTTTAGCTGGGGTTATAATGTATATTCTGTGTTTCCCCATTTTTTATTTCTCTTTTATTTTTTGTTTATTCATTTCTGTTGCTGCTGTTTTGGTGAAGCAGGCAAGGATTGACTCAGGACAGCTCAGGGAAGGAGTCTGGGTGAGTCCATTGCCCGATTTGCTTTATCTGTTATTCTTGCCCAGATCACCCGTCTTGCACGCAGGAGTCCAACACAGTTAGGCTTTTCTCACTTTTCAAAAGTTCCCAGAATTCATATTTCCCTCTAGCTTCTGTAATTTCTCCAGGGTTGGTTCTGGGAAGGCAGCCAGCATCAGATGCTTTATATGTACACAAACCTGATGGTTGGTATTTCTTCATAGAACAGGGCCGGCTCCTTTGGGGAAGGAAGACCTGCACAGAAGCATGTATTCCTGGCCTGTGTTAGGGTTGCCAGGAGGGTGCAGGGGGTTATCAGAGGGGCCCTGCAAGGGAGGCAATGGAAGGATATGCATGAGACCCTGGGGGCTCTCCTCCAAACCAGGAGGCGTGGTCTGCTGAGGGTGAGGGCGTGGGTGTAGAACCGGTTTGCTGCTTTCCACAGCTCCACAGGCAGGAGCTATGAGGCCCATGAAAACCCCACAGTACAATCTCACTGGTTCTGGCACAGGCCTGGTGTGTTCCACTGGTTCTGTGTAACGTCTCTCCCTCCCTCCAATCTCTTGCAGCTGAGCAAAAGACTCCGAAAATGCAGGATGCTGAGGTCTCAGCATCTGCCTCTCTAGGTCGGACACAGAGCTCAGCACTTACTTTGTGTGTTCTGCAAAGACTTACTTGTTGGAACTGTATTGAAATCGAGGTTTTTCTTTACTAAATGCATGGTCCTTTTATAAGCTGTTTGTGAATGCCTGCTTTCCTGAGGCTTTTCTAATGCAGGTCATTATCATTCTTTGTAAATATTACAAATTATCTACATACGGAATGATTCCTCAATTGTATTTTCAGTTTGCATTTTTGAATCTTTTTGCAAGTGAGTACATATATCACAGGTGCGGTGCTTTTATTTTCCTTAAATTTTATTAATGCCGATTTTGATCAACAAATCATACTTGTATATATTTACATATTTCCTTGTATATATTTACATACGCAGTATTAGCTACAAGAAAATAACATTACTCCTAATGAGAATTTGCTATTCATGTGTTTTGTCTGTTTTCTCTTGGGGTGTTATTTTTTTTACTGATTTTATCACTTTTCTATAAGGGCAACAACACATTTATACTGAAAACGTATTTTTTCCTATTTATCATTTACCTTTACATTTTGTTTTTGATAAAGTTAATTTTTACATGTCAAATCTACCAAATGTTTCCTTTATATTCATGTTCCAAATACTCTTTATATTTGTTTTTTTAACTCACTTCTTATCCTTTCATTCTTTCTCCATTCCCTCTTTCTCTTTGCTTTTAACATTGTACAATATTTCTCCTAAATAGTATCATTCCAGCACCATTTTTATTGGCATCGTTTCTCCACCAGTAATTCCAAATTCCCGCCTTGTGAATTCACCTTTAATTGAAGCGCAGGGAGGAGCAGTTTGGCCTGTGCCATGGGGCGTGGCTTGAACTCACAGGCCTTCCACTGGCCCTGAAGAATATTGTTAGACTCGCGTTCACAACCTGTCACAGGAAGTTTCTTGGGATGGATCAGGTGACCTGGCACAGTGCACCTCACCGCCCTCTGCTGGGCTCAGCCAGTGGCCCCTCCCCCCC
>NW_022900942.1:64269762-64293289 GCF_012274545.1 Fukomys damarensis
CTCTCCCCCCCGCCCCTCCCGATTCCCCCTGACTGAGCAGTGCTGCCGCCTGTTCCTCTTCTGCATGCACTGCATTTCTTAGGTCTCGGTAGCTGTTCCTAAATTATTTTCTAAATGTCATATTTGAAAGACACATTTGTAGCTACAGACATCAGGTCAAACGGAGCTTCTGAGCAGTGTCCCTCGGAATTTAGAATACTTGCAGAGAAAACCACAGTGAGAAGTGGTGACAGTTCCTGTGGCGAAGGTTGTCATTTGAAATGAAAATGCAGGCCCTGCAGTCTGGCTTAGAAGCCACCCTAAGTCTGCTTGGAAGGGAGAAGGATTCGGAGAGGCTGCCAGGTCTCAGCCTTCACTCCTGAGGAGGCCTTCTGTGCCGACTTCCATCTCTGCCGTCGCCCATCCTGACAAGGGCCCAGTGCGCAGAGGATTCTCACTCCTGCCGCGGGCCGGGCACCAGCTGCCTCCAGAAAACACACGATCTGCAAATACAGTGAACGCACATTCAACATTCAGCACGAGAGGGACCTTGCCCTTAACCCTGCTTAAAATCTTCTCCCTCGCTTTGAACACGCTCATCCCATAGCTCTTGCTGCTGTCTGCAGCAGTTCCGGACGTCCTCTCTCCTGAGGGTCTCTATGAGGTGTCATCAAAAATAAGCTGGATGTTGCTGCTCAGTGCCACCAGTGGAAGAGCGGGCTTCTAAAAAGACCTGCTTCATAAAGAGGCAGGAACCCTGGACTGAGTGCGTTCAGAGCGAGGGGCGGGTTTGAGGGGCATCACCGGCTATGCATCCGTAACTGTAACAAATGTGTGGAATGGGAACATCGGCCTATTTATTGATCATGCTCCCTACACAAAGATCTCTCAGAGCCTGCATGTGTGGTGTGGCTTTGCGTTAGCGTCACTGACAGCTGGGTAGCAGCTGCGGGCCTGGTGGTCAGAAGACCTGAGGCAAGATGCTCCCTCCCGAGAGCCCATTAGTGTGCAGGGCGATTTGCTCAGCAGCAAGCCCTTTGGTCTCATGGCCCCAGAGGGAGTGGCTCTCTCCAGGCGGATTTCGTCCCAGGAGCCCTGCTGTCTATGAGACGGCAGAGACTGGGATCAGAGGTCACCCAGCCTGACGGTTTCTGTGGTTTGGTCCAAGGACGCAGGAGACCGAAGAAGAAGAAAGCAGCAAAACAGAGAGCTGTGGCTGTAGCCAGACAAGCGCCTCTCCAGTTCAGGAACGGCTGCCGGCCTTGCTGCTGGGCCCCGCTGTCTTATCAAGGTGCCTCTGGCGCAGAGTCCGTGGAAGTGAAATCACAGGTCTGAAAGAAGGTGGTGAGAGGGGCCGGCCCTGACCCGACATCCGGACTTGACAGTCACCTGTACAACGTGGCACAGCTGGGAGCAACACTCTGGGGTCCAATACAAGAAGCCCTGAATGCTGGGTCCCACGGGTGAACGCCTGGCTCTGACTCCACAAGGACCGCCGGCAGGGAGTTGACTTGGGGATGCAGCCCAGGGAACCCTGGCTGGGGACGGAGATATGAGACAGTGGAGGACAAGGAGCGGCAGCTTGCACTGAGGCCCTGAGAGGGGCCTGTGGAGGAGGAGGGCCTGGGTGTCTCCTCGGCTGAAGGCCATGGGGTCGGGAAACCCCGCAGGCCAGGGGTCGGAGTGTGCTCAGGCCCCTGCAGGGCACACTTTGCTGAGACACCAACACCAGCTCCAGTTGCCACCTAGACCTTTGGGAGCTTTTGTTCTTTTAGGGAAATAAATGTTACATACAGAAATCTTTAATAATTCCAGGCAGAGAATATTAAAATTTCAGAATAAATTAAATCATGTATTGGTGTTAAAAAAATTTCCTGTCTCCAAGTGCTTTAATTTTCTGGGAAAGAAAAAATGCCTTCCTTTGGCTCCAGATTCTTCTCTGAGAAGCTAGCCACTGTGGACAGAAGATGGGGAGTCCCCGCCCATGGACATGCCCGCTCCACAGTCGTTTCCCAGAGAGGCACTCATGCACGAGTACACACACAGGCACAGACACACATGCATGGACACACACTCATACATGGACACACACTCATGCACAGAAACACACGCATGCACGAGTACACACACAGGCACAGACACACACGCATGGACACACACTCATACATGGACACACACTCATGCACAGAAACACACGCATGCACGAGTACACACATAGGCACAGACACACATGTAGAGACACAGACTCACATGCATGGACACACACTCATACATGGACACACACTCATGCACAGAAACACACGCATGCACGAGTACACACACATGCACGGACACACACTCATGCACAGAAACACACGCATGGATATACATGTGCATAGACACACACACACACTCACACCCATGCACACAGCCACTGAGCTGGCTGTTCTGCTTCCTCTTCTCCCTCCCCAACCCTAATCTCCACAGCTGGGTCAGATTCTCCCAGCCCTGCCTGCTCCAGCCCCAGGGACCTGGACTCTGCACGGCCCTGGCCTGTTCCTCTGCTGTGTGTCTAGGGTGCAGGGACCCGGTCTGTGAGGTTGGGTGGCTGCTGAGCTTGGGCACTGGTGTTAGACTGAGACACTGCGGCTGGCAGCTCTGTGAGCCCCATAACTTCAGATTTCTCTGCAGCACAGCAGGGAGAAGAAATGTTCCTTCTTCCTGGAGTCACTGGAAGGATCAAGTGCTTTGGATTTCCCAAGTGTCTGCTAAGCAGCATTAGCCTCCAAAATAATAATCCCATTTCCACAGAGCTGTGGCAAGGTCTCAGCGGGATAATGCCTGCCGAGTGACCGACACAGCTGGGCATGGTGGCATGCGCCTGTCATCTGAGCTGCTTGAGAGGCTAAGGCAGGAGGTTCACAAGCTGAAGGCCAGCTGGGGTGAGTTAGCAGGAGGCGGTCTCCAAGTAAAATGCAAACACCGGTGGAGGCGTTGCTTGGCACTCCTGCAGAGCCCTCCCATAGCAATTGCAGGGAGCAGATTGTTCCCCACAGGTGATGCTGTGCCCGCAGTTATGCTAAATTCAGCCCAGGACGATTCTGACCCCCCAAGGCACCTGTCCTCTGAGAGCACAGCCAGCTCCTCTGAGTTGGAGCTTGTTCCTGCCCCATGTGGGCAGCATTCGGTGGCCTCACTGTTACTGGTCGTTGTCACCAGCACCCTCTCCACGGCCACCTCCCTGCCAACAAAGAGCAACTCTGTGCTCATAATAAATATGCTCTTACTTTATGGACACACATAACAGCATGCCTTCCTGAATTAAATAAACATTCCGCTGTCTTTGTAGACCATGAAATTACTCAAATTTTAATCTACTTGTTATATTAAGAGAAGAGGCTTCTAATTTAATAGGTTCCACAAAAGTAAGTAATTCATAAACATGTCTCATACCCTTTGAAGCCAGAAGAAATGGAGAAATGGTGTGATAGGAAAACATGCCCAAGTCCCGGCCTGCTGGCAGATGAGTCCTGGAACAGGCCTGCTGTACACAGTAAAGTCCTCTCTGGTTGGCTCCGGACACTTGTGCCCAAGGGATTTCCAGACAAGTCCCTCCCACTCTTAGGCACAGTAGCAGCTGGACTAAAATATGCACCTGCAAGCACATGTCCTCTGATCCCTTTCCCAACTCAAATCAGAAACTGTCTGTAGCCACCCTGTCCAATCAGAAGGAAGTGCCATATTTGCCACCTTCTGGTCTCATCACAGTGCCCAGGATTGTACAACCCACTCACTGACAAGGGAATTTTGCATCCTGGTGAGGGTGTAATTCACAAATAGGAAGCTCACCCAGTTTCTGCTGCTATAACAAAACACCTGGCACCATCTGATTTGGAAAGAAAAGAGGTTTATTTTGTTCATCACTCTGGAGGTTCAGGGGCTTCATGCTAGCACCTGCTGGATTCTGGTGAGGGCCTAGTGGCAGAAGTGTGCAGAAGGGTCAGGCCTTCAGGGTAGCCTTGCCCTCACCAGGAGAACCATGCTGACTGCTGCCATGATAGCACTGGGCCCTGAACTCCCAGCATGTGAACCTCTGGGGGACAGACCACTTTGATCCCACAGCTGGATGGATTTGTACCCATGGTGGGCTCAATATTTAGGGTATACACTGCACTCCAAAACCTCTCTGGGGCCCCTTTCCTCTCTCCCTAGCTAACCACTGTACTGCCACCAATCCCCCAGGCGCTGCACTGTAGAATTATGGAATACGTAGTTCTCTGATCTCTTCTTTTCTGCTGACGTATTTTTGAGATTGGCTCATATCAGTGCATGTGCATCACTAGAGTCATTTCTTCTTGGTTAATAACTGAGTAGTATTCTCTCGAGTGGATACACCCACATGGAGGGCCCATTCACCACCCATAGGCATTGGATCTGTTTTACATTTGCATTATTGTAAAGAAAAATGGCAGGAACAGTAACATAACAGCCTTTTGGGGGAATGCACATGCTCATTTCTCTTGGGTTATATCTAAAAGCAATATTGCTGGTCAGTGTATGATGAACTTTATCAGAAACTGTCAAATGTTTCTTGAAATGGCTTTACCATTTTATGCACACCCCGCTCCCCCAGCAGTGTACAAGAATCCTAGATGGTCCATGTTTGTGCAAATTCAAGTCCAGCTTTTCTAAAGGTTAATGGATGGTCTGCTATGTCGACTTCCTATGCTTGTGGGAAATGCCTGCCATTTCTGGACAGCCTCCTATTAAACATTATTTAACTTAAATGTCACAGGATCCTGCAAAACAAGTATTTTTGTTTTCTTTTTACAGATGGAGAAAGTTAAGTAACTCCTCACAACCATACGCACACCCCACCAGGATCCTTTGCCCACACTCCCCGATGTACGTGTGAGGCAGGGCTAGGACAGGAGGATTTGCGTGACGCCACGGACTTGAAGCCTGATCACTGAGCAAAATTTGACCTCATTTCTCTCTGCAGTCAGATTGAAAATAAGCCCAATTATCAAAGGACTTGCTCAAAAACTCGTAAGAAAAGTACCTTCCTTTATATCACATTATTTGTTTTTGTCTCTATGTGACTGCAGAATTCTGTTTCTAACATCACACTGAAATTGGTTTTGCCACTGTCTTAGTTACTTTTCTCTTGCTGCTGAGACAAAATACCCAAACCTAAAGTTAAAGGAGGAAAGGTTTATTATCAGAGGAAAGGCTATTTATCAGAGGAAAGGCTATTTATCACAGTTGGTAGAAATTTCACTTCATGGCTGGCTGGAGCCAAGGCAGGGCAGCACAGCAGAGGAGAAACAGTTCATGGTGAGCAGAGGCAGCAAAACTGGGAAATGGTAAAGAAGCAGTAAACAACAAGCAACAAGCAATCCCAGAGGCCCCCTTTCTGACCCTTATATTCTGTCCAGGCTACACACTCTTAGAGATGGTAGCACCCACACCCAGGGAGGGCTTTCTCATTATCCACTCCCAGGACTATGCTATACCCCAATCAATGGAATAATTTAGTAATCACACATAGGTTTTTTTTTTTTTGAGATAGGTTCTCACTATGTAGCACAGACTGGCCTTGAACTCACTATGTAGCCCAGGCTGTCTGAACCCACAGCCTCACATCAATCCTCCTGCCTCAGCCTCTTGAGTACTGGGTTACAGACATGCACCATCATGCTCAGAAATCATACATCCTTGGTCCTAGCATTATACATGCTGGATCCAGCCAAGCCCCACCTAAGAGTGCATGAGGCTTTGGGGGACATCTAGACGCAAACCGTAATAGCCACTGTAGGTGATAACTTTAAAAAAGTAAGATGGCTTTTGTGTAAAATACCTTGAGAAATTCACAAGCTGGCAGTCACATAGCTGTGGTCCTCAGTTTTCCTGTAAGCACCAGGGTGAGAGGCATGAGCAGTTATGTCAGGAAGGCCACATATTGGCTGAATCAATATCAGCTCGGGAGGGTTAGTAGAGATTTTTGCCCTAAAATGGACTGTGCTGCAGGTTTGGCCTGCAGAAACATAGAAAGAAGATTTGGTTTTGGTCAATATAGGATACAATTCACTTTTAAATCATGGAAGGTGATCTGACTTTTCTTCATCAGCTACTAAGCACTGAGTTCTTAGACATATTAATTTATTTAGTCTCACCTTTGCTTTGCAAGGGAGGGATTTTTATCTTTGTTATTCCAATGGGGAAGTTAGGGCTCAGAGGTAAATTAATGTGTTAGTCAGCTTTCTGCTACTGTGACAAACTACCTGAGTCAAGAGGAAAAGAGGAAAAAGGTTTATTTTGGCTCAATGTTTCAGAAGTTCCAGTCTACGGTCACTTGGGCCTGTTTCTTTAGTCTTGTGGAAGCACAGTATATCACAGCGGGGACATGTGGTGGCCTGACCTCTGCATGATGGTTAGGATGCAAAGAAAGGATATGGCAGGTCTCCACTTCCTCTTTAAGACCCTCCTTCCAGTGACCTCACTTCCTCCCACCAGACCATGCCTCCTCAAGGTTCCATCATCACCCAGTACACACACACAGAATTAAGACATGTCATGTACACGTATCAACTCAACACACTAAATGTAATCATTATGCACTGCAAAGATGCACTAATAAAAAGAATCATAAATGTTTAAGTTGTCAGCATCTCCTTTCTATGTTAATGTGAATCAATGCTGTACAAAAATTACAGTTCACATGATCTGGACAGTGTTGGTGATTTTTATGAGCCACATTCATCGATAGAAGAAAATGAGTCCGTGGACTGAAGATCCCAGAAAATCATAGTAGTTCAATCAAGAATGAAGTCAAACTGCTGTTCACTAAGAATTGAATTAGAAGACAAAGCTTCAGTTATCTGGGATTCAACTAATCGAGACCTTCAGTTTATAAGACACCCTTCATGCATTCAAAAGCAGACTACAAAGAGGAGACGGAAAGATTTCTTCCTAAATCTCAGTCCTTGAGTGTGTTTTGTCCACATCCAGGCCAGCTTCTACATCCTCAAAACCTACACGAATAAGCTGGCAACTGGCCTTCTGGAGCGAGTGCCGAGCAGAATATTCCATCACCCGCCCACATCCATGGGGCTTATTCTGCTGGGCTGACGGAGGCTGGAGGACGCAGCAGCTCATTTTAAAATATTTTCGGTCATAGGACTCAAAGTGGAAAGTTTTTCTTACTTCACTCTCAGTTTCATAGAACATGGAATTAATGTAAATACTCTATTGCCACACATTTCTCTCAATCGAGATGTTCTACACTCACGGGTTGACTGTTTTTTAAATCGATGCATCGTTTTGGCAACATTGGAAAGGCCAGGGGTAGGCTGTGAACTGAGCACCTCAACAAACCGTGGCTTTGCAGCCAAAGCCGAGGCTGGAAGGCAGCTGGGGGCAGCACTGACTGGCCGCTCAGGAGGACTTACCTGGCTTTGGCACCCAGGTCTCATCTGGGGAAATACATGCACGCCAAGGGGTCACGCAGAGCCATCCAAGTGTCCCCCTTGTCACGGAGGAGGCCAGGCTGGCTGATCCTCCGGTGAATCCAGGGTCTGAACCATCTTCCTGACACACTGGCTTTGTGGCTGCTCTTTGTATCACAACCTGAGCTTCTAAATTTGCTCATTTCTCACCTGTCAAAGGAAGGGGCCATAATGTTTCAAATCCTCTCAAGAAAGAGGACAAAAGGAAATGGGGTTTGCTCAGGGGTTCAGGCTGGGACATGTGGGTGCCTGGGGAGCCACCGGCTGGATAAAGCAACTGCAGGATAATGAAACCGTGTGGCTCCCTGTACTTCTTGCTGCAGAGGGTTCACCCGGGGACCCAGGCATCTTGGGAAATCTCATCCTGTCTGTCAGGCTACCCTGCATCATTTAGGGAGATCCTAAACAGTGAGTTCCCCAGTCTGTCATGGCAAAAGCAGCCAAGTCAGGATGATCCTCTGTGTGCCCAGGGCTCTGTGGTGTCTACCAGGGGGCAGTGGGCACTTCAAGGACACTGTGGCTCTGTGGGATGCTAAGGTGGAGTGCTCTTGGGACCACAGGGACCAGCAGCTCAGACGCCTGAGCTCCAGGTGGCTTGTCCACTGCACAGTGACACCTGTGGGCCCAGCAGTACAGTCCTGAGCGGGTACCTTGCAGAGAGTCCCCGAGAGTGAGTCTGTGGCAGGTTGGCAGCACAGTCACCTCAGGCTCCTCTTCCAGGGCAGTGACAGCCAAAGAATGGGGCACAGTCACTTTGCAAATATAAACACCAGCAAGTTCTAGGTGGTGTCCAGGCAGCTTGACTCTTGATGTCAGCAGTGGGAATGTAAAGCTTTACAGCACTGTGAAATGTGTGGCACCTGTTAGAATTAAGATTTCTGGGCTTATAAGAAAATGACTTCGCTCTGGCTGATGTATCCCGGAGCAAGTCCAGTGGCTTGGTGCAGCTGGTTGTGTGCTGTGCAGAAACTGAGAGACAGAAGATGACCCTGGGCCCATGATTGGGGTTGCAGCCGGGTGACAGGTAGTGAGCACCTGCTCTGGGATACTATGAAGTTGTACAAACCGAATGTGCCCACAGCCACATGCAGAGACCAGTGTGCAGAAAACACAGAAACCAAGCAGCCTATGAAGCAGAACAAGAATTAAAGCATTTTACCAGTTTTGCAATTTAAAAACACACAAAGATCATTTTCAAGCACACATGCTTATTTAAGGTTATACATGCTTCAGGATCAGAATGAAAGTAACGAAAGGGGAAGAGAGCAGAAGAGCCTTGCATGAAGAGTGTTGAGAAGACAGTGCAGTGTCATGACTGAGGGGTGGGGTTGGCTTGATTGTCTCTGCTTAAGCTCCAAACATGAGGGGTGCTGTGGGGAAGACAGGGACAGAGAACTGCAGCTCTTTTCTCTCAGTGTCATCATGGTTGGAGATGCTCTCTTTTTGTCCCAGGAGCTCTGTGACAACTCTGTTTGGATAAGGCTGTGTCTGCTAGAGTGTGCTGTATGCGAAAAAAGACCAGTCACATCTCACGGCTTCAGACAACCATGCTCTGTGCCCACGGGCTGATGGGTCTCTGTCCTGCACGAAATCCTCCAGGACCCGGGTGCAGAGCAGCCCCACAGTTGTTATTGGTGTCTGTGGCTGAAGGAATTGCATGCTGCAACACAGGTAAATTGCACATTGGTTTTCAGGTATCCTACAAAGAAATGACACCTGTCACTCTCACATTCGACTGTTCAGAGTGTGCCTTGTGGCCAACCCACTCGGAGGACACCTGGAAAGGCAGCAGCCAGACATAGCTACTGGCAACTCCCTGCTGCACTTTAGAAATTCTCCTCCCATGCTTTTCCAAGTTTTCTTTATCAAGTTGTAGGATCAGGAGTAAATTACTTTGTGGGGATTCGTGCTTCACTTTTCTCTTCTATTGAATGGGGACATTAGTAGCTACTTTTCTTAGTGACTTTTCTGGTTGCTGACATAAAATACCTGACACCCAGAGTTAAAACAGAAAAGGTTTATCTTAGCTCATAGTTTGTAGAGATTTCAGTCCATAGCTGGCTGGCTACAAGGCAGGGTGGCACGGCAGAGGGGCATCACAGATGAGAAACAGTCCATGGCAGGGTAGGCAGAAAGCAGCAAAGCCAAGCAGCAAAAGCAAGCTTCTCCCTTTTATCCCATCTAGGTCACTGGCCTTTTGGGTGGTGTCATGCACACCCAGGGTGGGTCTTCTCATTACTCACACCCAAATCTGTGCTATTACATGCCCTTTAGCCCAGGGTCACACACTGCATGACGTCCTGCATGACACACCCATGATCCTGACACCTCCCAAAAGACCCAGATATGAGCTTGTGAGGCTGTGTGGGGCATCTAGAAACCAGCCATAGCGCTACCTCCATGACCTCCCTGGTGAGGTGGTGCAGGGAACACCCGAGCAGGGCCTGGCTGCCGTGGGTGCTCTTCTCATCGATACTCTCACTTCCTGGCATCTGCCCCCAGGCCTGTCCTCCGTATGCATGGATCTTCCTTCAGCATAGCTCTGAACATGTTATCTCCAAGGTAAAGCATGCCTGGGCCCCCTGATGACAATGCTTCCTCAAGCCTCCTGCCCATATGCGACTTCAGTTTTTGTTCCTAGGTGGATTTGCTCCCAAGCTCAGTGACCTGCACCTAAGGCTCACGGGGTCAGGCTTTCAGTACAACTTTCCAATCTCATCTCCCATGGTGTCCGTGCATCCAGACAACCTGCATCCAGTGTGAACCACTCCGGGCCTCACCCACTTCATTCATTCATCCATTCAGTGAGCCCTTACTCCATAACAGACATAATCGCAAGCAGTGACGACACAGAAAGGAAAAGACAGATGATTCTCAGGCTTCACGGAACCAGCAAAAAATGTGAGATAAAATAGCAAAGCTTTTCCCACCACCAGTTAGAGAGACCTTCCCCGCAAGCCCGGCCCCATTTGTTAGCATTTGTTTTCTTGGTAATAGCCATTCTATCGGAACCTCAGTGTTTTAGTGTGGAAATGGAAACTAGTACAATCACCATGGGAATCAGCACGGAGATTCCTCAAAAAGCTGAAAATAGAAGTTGCATTCGATCCAGCTGTTCCCAGCTATCTTCCTGAAAGAGGTAAAGACATTGTATTATAGTGATCCATGCGCACCCAAGTTTTTTTGTTTTGTTTTGTTTTTGTTTTGGCACTAGGAATCAAACTAGGGTCCATGTGCTTGCAAAGCAGGCGCCGGAACCACTGAGCTAAATCCCCAGCCCTACACCCAAGTTTTTTGCAGCACACCTCGTGAGAGCTAAATCTTGGAAGCAGCCTGTATGTCCTTCAACAGACGAGTGGATAAAGACAACATGGTATTTACATACAGTGGAGCACTGCTCTGCCATAAAGAAGGGTAAACTTGAAGAATGCGTAGGAAAACGGATGCACCTTGAGACATAATGTGAAGTGAAATAAGTCAGACACAGAAGCTTAATTATCATATGGTTTTTCTCCATGAGAAATACAAAGTATAAACAGAATAAGGGCAAAATAAAAGACAGATAATAGGAAACAGGAAGATAGAACTTTTGCAGATGGGAAGGGGACCCAGAGGTGGAGGGAGGGGTAGTAGGGGAGGGCGAGGGAGTAAAAGAGAATGGAGACGTGTGATGTACACGTGCCAGATCCCCACAGTCAACTGAGTCTTTAACTACTGCAAGTGTGAACTAATTCAAACAGCAAAGACTGATTATCTTAGCCATGTGTGCTACCGAAGAGGCCTCCTGCAGCAGTAAGACAGCTCAGGCTAGGCAGGGCTTGCTAGGGTGTCAGGAAAGGCTGAATGATGACCCAGCGGAAGGGGAGACCGCACACCAAGGAGCAGAAAGGAAGGCTGGAGTGAGTCAAGCACGGTGGAAGGAGGACAGGCCCACGCAGGGACAAGTCACTTACAAGGAAGAGGCACGATTAAGTCAGGTCAGGTGGTCCAGGCTGCGGGGGAGACTGTGACAGGAGGGTCACGGAGCCCAAGAATTCAAACCCAATTTGGGTAACATAGGAAGACTCTGCTTCAGAAAAATAAATGGATAAAAGTGAGAGAATTAGAGGAGCATCTGCCTCTTCTGTTCTGTGCAGGTCTCTGCCTCCAATGTCTACATAATCACATGTAATTGTCCAAGACCCAATTCAAATATGCCTTCTCCATGAGGCCTTCCTTGATCTTTGCCCTTTCTTTGCATTATTTCTTGTTAAAAGCAGCATTTGCCAGCTCTAAACTCAGAAAGCAATTTGTTTGTCTGGAGATTTATATATTCATTTACCTAAAAAAGGAGAAAAACAAAAACAAAAAACAATCACTGCCCAGGGGCTCGGCAATTTCAGTTCTGCAAAACAAAATCTATATTATTAAAGGCATTAGGCATTTCTTTAGCAGTAGACGTAAAAGCGGTAATGACATATCTATGTGCAACTCCACCAAAGCCACATTGAAAAGCTACAGGGAAACAGACTCAAGTATTTCTAGAAACTGGAAGAAGGCTCAGAGTTTTGATGCACAGAACTAGGACAATAAAACTGCCCGGTTTAGGTAATTCTTTTTCAGAATGTTTTGGCCAGGCCCCTTGTCATAGTCCTTATAAACCTTGGTCCTTTTGTGTATTTCTCGAATCATCAGCTGAGCAACAAAGCTTCTCTGGGAAACAACAGCTGTATGTTTTCAGTGGTGGTTCCTAATAACTTCCTTACGGCTGTTTGAGTTAGCATTTGTCTCCAGAACACAAAGAAAAGAAAGGTGACACAGAGAACCCAGTAAAATTAAATCATCCTAGGCATTTCTAGGCTTGAGTATGAAAGATTGCTTAATTTTTCTCACAGAGCTGGTTAGCTTTCTCATTTTAATGAGTGACCATGGAAAGACTGGGTTTTTCCGGCCTCTGTGCCGGGGGCTGATTCCCTTGGTCAAGTGCACAGTTGTTATTATTTATTCATATTCCCCGAGTGTCAGCCTTGCACTTAGATGCCACTGGGAAGCCAGAATTAGCTGTGATCGCTCTCTGGTGAGTTTATCCTCTGGCTGTGACAGGACCTGAACCAGTGGAAAATCTATTTCCAGAAAGCAAGGATCACAGCATCCAGGGCCCAAGGGCACCATGGGCCATGACGGCTCTGATCGCTGTAGGGCTCGTGGTATCTCCAGATCAGCAATGTGGTAAGGTTGGTTCCAGGTTCTCAGGTCACAAAAGGAAAGCTCTCCCACCTGGCTGGGAAACGAGTCTCAAAATGACACACTGCTGGAGTAGGTAAGTGGAAACAAGAAGGCAGAGGGGAGAAACCAAGACCAGAGAGATTTTATTTTTGTTTTGTTTTGTTTTTTTGAGACAGGGTCTCACTATGTAGTTGAGACTCCCCTGGAATTCATTATGTAGCCCAGGCTGGTCTCAAACTCACAGCGATGCTCCTGCCTCAGCCTCCCGAGTGCTGGGATCACAGGTGTGCTCCACCATACCCAGCTCATAGAGATTTTATTTTTAAGACAGGGTCTCGCTCTGTAGTTCAGGCTGTCTGGCCTTGAACTCACTATTGTAGCACCAGCTGGCTTCCAACTCATGGCAGTCCTCCTGCCTCAGCCTCCCGAGTGCTGGTTGTGCAATACCACCCCCAACAGCAGAACAGAGATTTGATGATAGCAAAAAGTCTGGGACAAGGACTTTCTGAAAAATAAATATGCTCAAATGTACTTCACATTGCTATTAAGATACAGAATCTTTCCACCAGCCGAGAAAGTCCCTTGGGCTCCTAGCTAGGCGACTGCCTGTCACCCATCCTTTCCCTGCCTCAGGGGACACTGCTGTCCCAATTTCATCCCCGCAGCTCAGTTTTGTTTACTTTCGAGCTTCTTTCACTTTGGGTTCTGACATCTGCCTCCGTGGCATGTTTTCGAGGGCTGCCTATGTGACTAAAAGTCGTGCTCAATTTTTTGCAGAGTTTTATCTCCCTGTGTTGTTCTTTTGATGACCATTTGTTTCCGGTTTGAGGTTTCTTTTTTCCTCCAGTTTTGGCTACAATTTTATTTGTAAAGTATCCATTAGCATTCTTAGAAAAGTCTTCCTCTGGGGGACTTGCAATTTTATTTTGGGGGGTAACATGGAGGGGCAGAATTGCTGGGTAGACTGTGGCTGCTGCGGTTAGGTTCTGGTCAGGAAGCTCCCCAGAGAGGCTCTGCCCTTCCCACCCCTGCTCACCACGCATTTCCCAGTCCTTCCAGCCGCCGGGCATCTTGAAAAATTGGTACACTTTGTCTGCTGCGTTTTTATTTTCCCGATGACCGATGACACTGAATACTTTTTCATGTGTTGGTCATTCCTCTGTTCTGTTTTGGTTTCTGTCATTTTATTATGATTATTTTTGCTTTTAAGTTGTAGGTGATTTTTATGTATTCTGTGTAGGAGTTTTCAGTCAGAAATACCTTTTGGGAATATTGTCTCACCGTTTTTGGCTTGCCAATTTCTATTCTTCATGGTGTTTTCACATTGAGAAGATGTTTTTAAAATTTTGATAAAGTCCAATTTAACACTTTTTTCCTTGATAGCGATACTTCTCAGGTCTGTCTGAGAAATCTTGGCTTATTCAGCCACAAAGTTTCTCTCCTACAGATGTCTGGGTTTAGCTGTTCAGCTGAGGTCTGATTATCCTTCGGTATAAGTTACAGTTGGGAAGTAAGGGACTCTGGAGAGACCCCAAGAAAATGTGGAAGAAGGGTCTATAGCAAGTCTGTCAGAGCTGGAAGGCCAGGTCCCCGAAGCCACAGCACAGGATACACATGTGACAGACAGACAGGTGTGGAGACTGGTTCCGAGGTCAGGAACAGACAGACATCAGGAGACGGGCTGGGGACATAGTGATGAGAAATGAGGGCTTCAAAGTGCTTTGGCTGGAAACGAGCTCTGCTGAAAACCCTTCTCAGAGACCTTGCCAGTTGCATAGGATGTTCTCTGGCTTCACACAAACTCAGAGGGGCTGCACTGGGAAAGATGCAGCTATTGGCAAGTTTCTTCAGCAGGAGGCATTGTGGTAGGGGCCCTGTGTGCACAGTGCCCGTTGAATCAGGAGGAGAACACAGTCCCCAGGAGCAGTGGAGGCTGCACTGCCGTGGACAGGCTTCCTGGATCAGCAGCACCGTTGGGAGACTTGATGGGCCGTGGACTTCCAGAAAAGGCTGACCGAGCTCCTGGCCACCTGCTCCTCCACGTGACCCCTTTCCTGAGGCATTTTCATGGACAGAGTGGACAGTGCCGCTCTGCTCTCTCAAACCCTCACTTTAACAGAGTGTGGTAGTCTCTGGCTGCTCTCCTCACCCTACCTGGCACTTTCAGGATGTATTGCATCTGTTCCCAAAGCAACCATTTGCAAGGAGGAAAGAAAAGAGGGACAGGTACTGATCGCCTGCGTCCTGGGAAGAGCTGCTACCTACAGTCTTACGTTTGTGCATTGCCGGACCCTCCAGACACTGGAGGTGCATTTACCGTGCCCACCTAGTGTCAAATGTTACTCTGTGCTTTTTGCAAAAGAAGGTCACTGATTCTTCACTGTGCGGCTGTGAATGGGCATCATCAAGGCCACTCAGTTGGGAGGTAGAAACGCTGTGATCTGTTGGCTCCAAGACGATCTATCGACGGCCCCTAGATGCTGGGCAGATGAGGACGGTCTGTAGAGGCCTGGCGAGGAGAGTCTGGGATGAGACCTGTAGCACTGAGAAAGGGTGTGGAACGGAAAGGCCAACGGCTTGGAAGATGGGGAAGAAAAAGCAGGAGGGACTCGCAGGGCAGGCTGGCTAGAGGGAGGGAGAGAGGATCTTGGCTCTGCGGGGCTGCTGGCGCAGGTGGCCTAGCAACCCGGGCACCCACACCCAAACGGGAGAGCAGAGAGCCAGCTACAAGCACGGGGCTGCCCAGCCCACAGGTCTGGGACACGCCCATGTGGGTGGAGCCGCTGAATGAGGAGTTCCAGGTGGGTACGCCAGGGCTGTGCCACTGTTGGGACGGAGCAGAGACAGGCAGTGTAGGCTGGAAGCCGGCAGTGTCTTCTCGGGCAGGCACCTCTGAGAAAGGAGCAGAGGTTTACACTTCAGCGATCGAATCATGACCCTCGCATTTCAGGGATAAGAGACTGTAGGGGCCTTACTGAGTTTCGGCTTCTCCAGCCTGTTCTCTTCTGGGTGACGGTATCACCCACACCCTTGCTGTGATGACTGAATGAGATGATGTCACACAGCGCATAAGCTCCCTTCGTTTCCAGTCACTCCGGCGCTCAGGGTCTGGGGCCTCAGCCATGTTCTCCTTTGGATCAGCACAGGGTAGGTGCTGAGCCACCAGAACTATGTAATCTGAATGCCTGGCCTGAGAAAGTCCACCTCCAGACTCCTGGAAGTGGGGAGCTGAGCCTTGCTCCCTTTTTCGTCTTCTGAACTTGGCAGCTAGAAGCCTCTCTGCCATTGAGCCTACTGATGGGCTGGCTGAGCGACCCCTGCATCCCTCTGCACGGAGGGCTGGTGAGTGTGGGTGGGTGAGGAGCTGGATGAGGCTGTGGGCTTTGGAGCCAGACCTGTGATTTATGCACAGACAGCCAAAACCAGAGCCTGGGACAGCAGAAGCCTGGCAGGAGCAGGCTGCCCATGCTGAGATGGTGCCGTGCCACTGGGCCCCCAGGCACACGTCCCCATGACACACAGCAGTTCTGTCAGCCGGGAAATGAACCTTCCCTTTCCCTGGGCATGAAAAGAACAGAGCTATTACTGTGACAGGAAAACAAATCCACCTGCCTGGCCCTTCAGAAAATCCCCTCTCCTCCCTCCTCATAAAAACAAAACGTGACAGTCCTGCTCCTCCATCTGAATGAGTCACTGGTCAGGGCTGGTGGCTGCTCAAGCACTGAAGGGAAAAGGTCAGATCCGCAAGGTTAAACAGTAAAACTTTGGGATTGATAGCATCTAATCAGATGTGAGGCAGGAAATGAAGAGTGCTCTCAAACTTCCAGTAAACAACGAGCTAAAATATGCAGCCACTTGGATCCTGCCATGTTATCAATCCAATTAACCTTGCCTTGTGCTACCCACAGCATCCAGCGGGATGGGTGTGTCGACCAGGCAGTCAGAATCATCCCCCAGGGATCCCCAGGCCAGATAACTGAGAAAACCCAGCTCTTGAGTTGCAGAGTTTGTAACAGAAATGAAATTCAACTCTCAAGTTACTAATGCAGTGATACCCCATGATTAGGCTGCAAACAAATATGATTTTCATTTTGTAGGATGCATAAATTTGTCAAAATCACCAGCATGTGGGACTCTGTATTCTGATTAGCAGGGGTAATGGAATTGTTTTAATATTCCACAGTTGAAATGACCCCGATAGTAATGAAATAAAAGTGATACATCAGGAGTTTGTGAGGAACAAAATGAGGTTTTTTTCCCCCCAATCATGGTATAAGTCAGGGGATAAATGTTTGTCTTGGAGCAACCCTGCTTTCCTCAAATGGCTAAGGTAAGAGCCATAAAAGTCCAAGATGCAGCTTCAGCACTCCTACCCTTGCTGTTTTTCAACATTTCCTGAAGCAGATTTTGTAAATTTTCTTTTTTTGGCACCAGGGATCAAACTCAGGACCTTGTGCTTGCAAGGCAGGTTCAGTGCCACTGAGCTAAAACCCTGGCCCTATAAATATTTTACTACTGAAAAAAAAGACACAGTGGAGTGACACTGAAACCCATCTTGGTAACTATCAGGCCTTTGTTTTTATTTCACCTTGACTGATTTATCTATGTTTCTATGGAGCATAAACATTTTTCATAGCTCCCTGCATGGTCCAATCTTCTGCACATGGGATTGTGGGTGACATTATTATTAATTTGTTCCCTCATAGAGTCCTGTAGGTAAGGCTCACTGACATTTGGCAAGATAAGACCAAATCCAGATGAAATTCAATTGGTATTTCTATACCAAGTCATGTGATTTAAACAATCTTCAACCAAAAAAAAAAAAAAAGGTGAAAAATTTTGAAAATATTTCCTAAACACTGTGGAACTTAAGCCTCCACATTGCTGGAAAAAGGATGCAAATCCTACTTAAATGTTTTTGAGATCACTGGAAAATAATAAACCTATTATGTCTGTGCTACTCATCGCTGGCTTAGGAAGGAGATGACAGAAGTCTAATGACTGCTTTTCTGTAAAATATTGTCCAGTCACTTTTAAATCTGACCATTCCTACCTACCAACATTGAGATGTCTCCCTGAGCGGGCTTGTAACGTAAGTGCAGAGGAGGGTCCAAATGATTTGAGACCCCGAGATACAACAGCAAAGCCCCAGCTTGGTAATCAAAGGAATTTAGTGAATTAGGTGGTGACTAGTGCCAAGGAGGCCAGCAGGGAATTCAGAAGCCCCGGTGCATGGATGGAGGAGAAGCTGGACAAGGAAGGAGGTGTTTCTGGGTGAAGAGCTGGCAGTGAGGATGCGAGGAGGTGCATGCAGTGACCAGGAGTGCACTGTGGGAGGGAATGAGCTTGTCTCTTCCCCTCGCCAGTGTGCTCCATGCCACTGATGCCAGGGCCGTGCGGTGCATGTCTGCAGGCTCCCCACATTCTCTCCATCCGCAGTCTCCATTTTCCAGGAAGTCAGGAGAGGATGGAGGCCAGGAACCTGCTCTGCAAACACCTGGCCCACTGCAGGTGCCCCAGAAAGTCCTGTGATAGATGTGGGTCGAGCATATGGTTAGTAGCATTAAGGAAGAGGTTACTGACCAACGGGTACATACAACTGAGTTAGAAAGATAAGAAAACATGGAGGAAGAAGCAGTATGAGTAAAAGATCATGAAAGTTTGATAATAAACACATTAATTCCAGCAGGAATTAAGAAGAATGTGGGGAGGGGGAAGAGGAAGAGGAAGAGGAGAAGAAAACAGAAGCTGTGGCAAGGAACCTGACGTGTGATATAGAACAGTCTCTTCCATGTGCTATGCAGTGACCTCAGGAGCATAGGAGACAAATATGAAGTTGGATAAACTTCGGACTGAAAAGTCTGCTGTTAGCAAAGGAAACAAATCATGCGGTATTTATTTCACTGGGCAAAATGAACTCAAGGTGCATCCACAGCTCCCCACAAAGAATGCAAACAGTGTGTATTACAAACTTCTACTAACAAAAAAAAGAAAAGAATTCTTAAGAGAAAGTAAGAATTTGGGACAAAAATAGGAAAGAAATTGATAGAGTGAAGGGTTAACCTATAGAAAAGGAGAAAGCATCTTCCAACTATCCCAGATGAAAAGAACATAGAAGGACCTCCACCAACTGAATAGAAAACTAAGTAACTCACTTAAAAATGGGTAAATGATGTGTCACCTCTCAAAAGAAGAATAAAAACAGCCAACGGGATATGGAAAATGTTCAGTATGAGTAGCCACCAAGGAAATGCAAATTAAAACTAAAATGAAGTGTTACCCCTCCCCCTGGGAATGGCTGTTATCAAACAAGTATACACACAAATACTGGTGAGGGTGTGGGGAGGGGCTCTCGGCAGCGGCTGGTAGGGAGGTAAAACAGTGTAGCCACGGTGGAGAAGAGCGTGGAGGTGCCTCAGAAGACTAGAAAACGTGATCCAACCCCTGGCTTATACCCAGAGGAAATGCCACACTGGCACACCTGTGTTTATGGGGACGCTGCTCAAGGGCCCATGCCCAGATAATGGACAAGGAAAATGGGGGACACACACGCGATGGGATATTACTCAGGTGTGCAGAAAATGAAACCCTGTCACCTGCAGCAAAATGGACGGAACTGGAGGCTGTCACTGACACAAGCCCGATGCAAGCAGGTGTCCCCTGGCCTCTCTCAAAGGTGGATGTTTAAAGCTGACCTGAGTGTAGACAGATCGTGTGATCAAGTCTGTTTTGTGTCAGCAGCTGCACCAATGTGGGAGGGAAAGTGGAGAGGAGAGAAGTGGAAAGGCAGAAGGAAGGAGGAGGGCTGGTTCTGGGCCTGCAGGAGGGCTGGGGACACCATTGCAGGAAGATCTCTGCAGAGTGTCAGCACAGCTGTGCTGGAGTGGAGGCAGGTGGGAGGGTATCCGCATGGGGCTAGGGCGACCCACTGTCACCTGCCTGCATCCTCTCTTCCTCAGGCTTCTGTGATTGGATGTCCCTCCTGGGCCTGACACTTGGACCCGTGCCTTCCTGCTCTGCTGCTGCCCTGTTTAAAGAGGGAAGGGGTGGGGAGGTTGAGGCAGGAGGATTCCAAGTTGGAGCTCAGCCTGGGCACCTTAGTGGGGCCCTGATTCAATCAAAAGCAGGTCTGGGGAGGCAGCTCAGGGCAAAGGACCCGAGTTCAGCCCCAGGAGTGGGGAGTGGGAGCCAAGTTGCACACTTACTGGAGGTTACACAGATTGCACAGCCCTAGGTGGGGCGAGGCAGGAGGGTGCACGTCTCGGGGTGCTCTGGCAGAAAGTCAGAGGAGCCAGGAACTCCAAGGCCAAGGGCAGAGCGATTGGAATGTGCAGGTACCTGAGGCAAGCAGCCAGGCTGCCCCCCAGGAAAGTAGGAGAAAGGACGCAACACGTCCAGAAAGAAAGATGAGGCTGGAGTGGGGAAGTGCTGAGGGTGGAGGCCAGGCAGAGGGACAGGGCCCCAGGAGAGGACCGGGGACAGGGACGCAGGGAGCGCAGGAGAGGCTGAGGAAGGAGGAAGAGGAGGAGGGAAAGAAAGAAGAGGGGGAAGGGAAGGGGAAGGAGAGGTGGACTCTGCCGAGCGGGGTTGGGGGCCACACCAGCCCTTGGGGATGGGAGAAGCTCTGGGGTCCCTGGCTTGGGCTCCCACCTTCCTGAAGGCAGAGCTCTGTCCTCAGGGAAGGCAGTGCTTAGAGCAGGGAGCCTAAACAACTAGGCTGTTTTTCCTAAAGGAGCAAGCAAAAGCATTTTCACACAGATGTGTCGTTGGCTAGCTCTGTGCCTTTGTTGGAGCTGCACTGCGAACCCCATGGGTGCATTTTTAGCCTTGTGGGGCCGTACGGCCAGCCCTGAAGCGTATGGATTATCGAGACCTGCATGGGCTATGACCTGAAAAACCAATCCGTGGTTAGCTCGGCTCAGCCAGTTCCAAAGCACTCACTGCGCTTCTCTTTCCGGAGAGGCTGGCATGGGTTGGTGCGGGCAGGGAGGCCAAGATGTGCTGAGGGAGGTCAGCCTGCCAGCCCCCGACACTGCCTGCCTGGGCCTGGGGGCAGGCGTCCTCCCACCTGCACTTACCTGTCGGCGACACAGGGCCCAGCCGCAGCAGCAGCTCAGTGCCAGTACCTTGCAAGCTGAGGGCAGCATCCTGAAGAAGGTGCTGTGTGCTTCGAATGAGCATCAGGCAGAGACATCTGCTTCTCCCATTGCCAGGATTCGTGGGTCCAGTCTTCAAGTGCAGAAACTGGAACAGCAGCCCAGTCGTTCGCCTGCTCTGGTTCCTGGTTGCATTGAACTGAACAGCTTTGCTCCACTCGTCACCATGATGCTCGTGCCTTGGAGCCGGGCAGCCATGGACTGAGCTCTCTGGAACTATGAGTCACACAAATGTCCTCTCCGTTTCACTGTGGGTATCAGGGATTTTCCCCATCAACGAGAAGCTGAGCAACATAGCACCTTCAGGTTTGTCATTTACAGGGTCTCTGACCGGCGCCCCATGAGTACCAGAGGATGCCTGTATTCTCTCTCTGTCTCTCTCTCTCTCTGTCTCTCTCTCTCTCTGTCTCTCTCTCTCTCTCTCTCTCTCTCTCACACACACACACACACACATCTACACAAAATAATGAATATAGTTATTTCTGTTAGATGCGGGATTATAAGGAGCATTTCTTTTATTTATTTCTTTTTTAACATTTGCATTTTTACAAGCTTGCATTTCCTTACTAATCAAAAAGAGTAAGATGCAACTCTCAGGAGGGATGGGAAGACTTCTCTGCCCATGGAAGCCCATTTTGCCCCATCAATCAAGAGATGCTTTCTCCATCTCCGGAGAAACTCAGACACAGCCAGCACTGTGAGATGTCAGGGCTCTTTGCCCTTACTTGTGATGTCTCTACTTCCTACCCCAGGGCTAGGATGCCTGCTGGCTCTCAGGGCCATGCCAGGGTTAGCTCACACAGGATGCCCATGCACAAATTTAGTTTGTTAGAATGTTAAAGCCCACTGAGATTTTCTCTGGCAGAAAAATGCCTCCTCACTAGGCATAACCAAATATTTTGAAAAATCCCATTTCTCTGCCTCAAGATGGCTGGAGAACAAGCCTGAAGAGGGCTCTTTTTGAAAAGTTTCTTGAAGAGATTTAAAGAGTAAGATGTGACAACATTTTGGTCTGCCCAGGGAGGAGTTAGGAAACGGGGCTGTGGCATGTATGTGTGAGGGTCCCCTTGGACCAAGCTCTGGAGGGTGCAGAGGGCTCGTTGAGGCCAGTTTGGACTCAGTTTTATGTGTTGTCTGGGTCTGTTGTGAGTCGGGGCACAATTCTGATGGGTGATAGGAAATTAGCTCAGCCCTCTTTGCCAATTACTGCTGACCAAAATGAATTCTGCTCTGTGATGACAAGGCTGTAACTTTTAAGGTGCTTAGGAGAACCATAAAAATGCGCATTCCGATACATTCCCTGCATCTGGAGGGGGTGTGGGAAGGAAGGCAGGAAGACGACACTCAAAAATCAAAAATCTGTGCCAGTGATACAGTGAAGTATTTTAATCCAGCCATCTGACCATTCCTATTGATCTGTGGAATTCAAAATTCTGTGCACCTCTCCTCTGTCTCTGTTTAATGGGACTCATAGAGAAGGACAGTTTTCGTGCTGCTCTTGTTAGACTCCAGAAAGCTTGGTGTTGATAGCTGGATGACATCTTTTTCTAATAACCTCAGATTTTCAGGAAAACGCCTCAGAAAAGCATCTCATTTCATCCAGGCTTGTTGTGAACTGCCGACATCCGTCACTGTTGCCACATGGAATCTCCCACTTCCCAGCAAAACAAGCAGAATTGTCCAAGGGCTTCATCTTCAGGCACAGGACACACAACAGATCTCCTGTATTGGTCCCGACTGGAAGACTTACTTGGTGTACAAGTGATTAGCCCTTTGTCAGGTGGAATGAAAGCAGATACCCACAGGAAGATGAAAGCTCAGCAATGAAGAGACTCGTCACATGTCACATAACCAGTCATTTGTAAACCAGAGCTAGAGCCAACCCCCGACCTCTCAGCCAGAGCTCTTTCTGCTATGTGTGTTTATCAGGGCCTCAACTTGTATCATCATTTTAACAAGACCCCTCTGAAGTGCTGTGCTTTAACAGAAGACTGCTGCAAAGTGTGGGAACTGTGGGCATCCTAGCAAAACTGCAGAGGGAGATATTAGGAGCTGTCAGAACTTTCGGCATTCTTCCAAATCATTGCTCTGGGGTGATTATTTTGCTTATGTTGCTTTCCCCTCAGAAAACCATTGTTTGTTTTTCAGCTCTGTTAGATTTGGTGAGATGCCATAGATGTTGGCTTTCCAAAAAAGAGGACTCTGCCTTTGATGAATAGGTAAAAGTTCCAGTACTGTTTATGTTGCCTTTATCTTGTTTCAAGTATTAATCTTTTTTCCATCACTGCCAGTGCTTGTCCAAAGCAGAGATGTCAACTCATCAAGGCAAAGTGGTACATTTCATCTCAACTCCAGTCACTTTATAATGATGTCCTGAAAACAGTCATGGAGAGTACTTACATCAGAGAACCTGGCCAACACCAAAAACAATCCCCGGTCCCCAGAGCCTGATTGCTCGTATTCCATTTATACCAAATTTGTTTTTGTTGTTCTAGCAAAAATCCTTATTCTGGTAAATTAGTGCCCACTGATAGTTGATGTGTGGTGAGCACACAGTAGATGTTTATAAAAGAAATAGTGGGTAGATGAATGGATGGGGGATGGGTGGATGGGTAGATGAGTGGATGGGTGGATGGATGGATGGGTGGGTGGGGTGGATGGGTGGGTAGATGGGTGGATGGGTGGATGGGGTAGATGGAT
>NW_022900942.1:64293502-64303887 GCF_012274545.1 Fukomys damarensis
GTGGGTGGATGGGTGGGTGGGTGCATGGACGAATGGGTGGAAGGAAGGACTGCTCTCTTCCAGATGTTGGTCACTTGAGACTCAACTGGGCATCGTAGCCATGCTAATTTTGCATGTTTCATCTCTTCGTAGTTTCACTTTGGATTCCTGCAAGTCCCTCCCACACAAGCTCACAGGGTAAGACTTTTCTATAGATCTCTTTCTAGTGCTTTTTCTCAGGCAACAGAAATCATTCCTTCCACTGAAATATGAAAGTCTGATTTAATTGTCATGAATGGTAATTTTGGCTTTTGTGGTGCAATAGAAATAACCTTTTTATTTTTAAAGGCAGAGGAAAATTCTCTCTGTAAAAGCTAAAGTATCTGATGCTGTCTCATTAATATTCTGCTTCTCTGATTACTAGCTCCAGAAATTATGAAGAGTTGCTTTTAAAATTGATGTTCAGATTCAATATGATTGCAGGCTGCATCTTGTTCCAGGGAAGAAGTCTCTTGTTGGTTTGCTCATTGGAAGCCAAGAAAAGAAGCAATTTTTGCCTTGAAAAATCCTGTGAATATTTATATGGTAGCTCTACGCTGCAGGGAATTTAAGAAGCTTAGAAAAATTTTGCAAAGTTTTTAAGCAGGGAGTCACTATAATACCATGGAGAAAAATGCATTCATGTTGGTCTTAAAACTGTGTGAGTGCTTGCTGTTATTCTGTCAAACTGGGTTTCACATAGCTTTTTGAATATTTCAGGAGTCCTCTGTCACAGCAGTTTCTACTTACTTGAAGTGTGCGATTCAAAATCATCTGCACTAGTTTGGTATTTCTGCTACAGTCCTCTTTAAAAAGTTCAGGATTTCGGTCTTTGCTTTATACAAATGCCTGTCAAAATCAGGCCATATGTATGTAAGTCACATTGATATATCTCTGATGGTATCACGGGTAGTTGAACCTCAAAATTCTGTTGTTCTTGGTTGAAGCCTACAAAGGGATATTGAGTAAAGGATCCCGGAAATAAAAGTTTTCATGCTGTTATTCCATTTATACAAGAATCGAAGCCTGGCAAAGCTAATGTTAGCTCTTCGTATCATGGCTACTCTTGAGGGGACACTTTCTGAGTTCTGGCTATGTGTTCCCTGATCTGTGTACTGGACATGTGAGTGTCCACTTTGTAAAAATGCACCAAACCTTGCACTTATGATTTGGGCATATTTCTATATGCAACTTAAATTTCAACAGAGTACATTTTTTAAAAGGTGGTTCCATGGTTCTCTTTGAGATCCCAGATTGTTTCAAAGAGTGAGTCTGGGTAAACAGGGAAGCTACCAAGAAGCTGTTACTTAAGCGAGCTCAAGCTCCACCTCCTAAGTGGAATCCCCGCATAGACAAAGGCTTGGTCCTACCATGGGAAACTGCCAATTCCTCCTATGAGAACCAAAGGTCTCAGCATGAGGTCAGTAGACTGTTTCTGAGGATGTTTGCATATTCTCCTATCAAGCAGCTGTGAAGCAGAACCCAATAATGTCTTTCAGCTCTTCAAATGTAATTGGAAGACAAGAAAAACTTTTAGGGGGTCACATAACTCAGCAGCAGTTTCCAGAAGTTTCTTTTGGTGTCTTCTCACTCCATCCTACAGTCTATTGGGGAAAGCTGAGCTAATGAGAAGTGGTCAGCTAGCATTTAGTCAATAAATATCTTGACTCAGCAGGCAGTTAATGCAATGCTAGATCAATGGCAACTCTGAAAATTATTTCTTCATTTCCTTCTATGGCGAGTAAGGTACCCATGAAGGACCGAATGTCAGCCATCCATCAAGGAGGCATGGAGCTTTTCATTTATTCGGACGTGAGTCTGTGAGAGGGGGTCGCTGTAAACATTTAACTCCTTGTCTTTTTGGGTTAGGCTGGGCTCTAAGAGGCCCAGACCTCTCTACCCAAACCATTCCCTTTCCAGAGAGATCTACCGGAAATGAGAACCTCACAGTCACTCAGAACAGCTTTCTGGACTTCAGCTTTTAGGAAATGATGAGTACTTATCCACCCTAATCCTACACAATGAAGAAAAAAAATAAACAAATATTGAAAAATCTAAAGAAATATTTTGGAAGAAAGATAATAAACTTTTTTCTTTATGTTATTTCTTTTAATTCACCCAGAGGGTTACTTGGTTTCCAAAGTCTTGGTTATGTCAGAGGGAAAAGGAAACTTCTTTTTAGGACTGTGTGTGTGCAGAGCAGACCCCTGTGAAAGAAATAAGGGTTGAGGGACGGGTGGGTGGTTCTCTTCCAGTTTTGTACAGTGCTTCATGCTGGTCTCACAGAATCAACTGCAAAAGCTATGCTGATTTTGCACATCCGGATATCTTTCCTTAGTTTCACCAGTGCTATGGCTATGTCAGAGTGAAAAGCAGCTTCCTTTTAAGACCATCTGATCTAAAAGAGGCCTTAGAATGACAGTGTCTACTATGACCTTGTTGTGAGGTTATGGCTTTGGGCCTCAGGAAACAACAGCTCAGACACTAAATGGGGAATCATCAACTTCCTAAAGCTAATCACCTCTCCAGCGAGTGAAGGAGTCCAGATGGGTATGCAATGGCTGTCTTGACATCACAGAATGAGGGAAACATAGAGTGCAATTGTACAGTATAAGAGTTGTTCATTTTATGATTAACTTCAGACCGATGGCGGAGGCTTATTTCTCTTGCCATGTTCAATCAGAGAACGCTTCTCTGAGTCTCAGGGCTGGAAAGACATCCACACCTCAGGAGCAGTTTCTGCTCTACTTACTTCCCTGGACCCTCCCACCTCCTGGCAGAGCAGGAGCATTCCCCAAGGCTGTGCAGTCTGGAACCAGAGAGTGCGGGTGTTCCTCCCTTATTTTTCTTTTAGCAAAATAAACATGTCACAAAGATAAAATTAAATTCTGGTGCAATGTCATCAGTTCAGGGAAAAATGAGAAGACAGTTCTGTCATTTCATCCAAATTTTCCATGTACGTTTTCCTCTCCAGTCATTTTAGAAGTCCTCCGTATCATCAAAATGGAATATTGATTGGCTCCCTAGGAATGAATTCTCGGTAGTTCTCATTTGTCCCAAATCACAAAAGCCACTGTTAAGGTACATTTCGCCATGGGGAGTGGCCTTCTGCGCTATCAGAGGAGTTTTCAGATATGTGCCATTCTGTAATGGACTTGGCACCAAGGGCAGGGAGGGAAGGTCCCGGGGACAGCCGGCCTGGCCACCCGAGGGGCGGAGACTGAGTCCTGAGCAGCTGGCCTCCTGCCTCGCCATGGCTTCCTGCCTCCAAGCCCCGCAGACGCTGCGCTTCTCACTTACGACCGCTGTCCTTTTCACAAGGGTTTGTTCTGCCCCCGTCATGCTCCGTGCCACTTGCTCTCTCCAATCCTTTCTGAAGTCCAGTTCTCCGGGCAGTACCTCTTCTCTCTGCAGCCTTCTGCTACCTCCCTATGTGGGGAGAGTGCAGCACGGTCTGTTCTCTTCCTATCTGTCCCTTGGTTTGTACGCTGTTATTCCACGCTCCTTTTTGTACCACTGAATTTGCCTCTCTCCCTGACTGTGCCAGAACCTGTGAGAGGTTGGCCCACAATTATTTCACAGATCTCAGTTGCCCTTTTCAAAATCGCTTTTGAACGAGTAGCCTTAATATTTTTTGAATTGAACATAAATGTAAACCAAAGATACTAAAACTTCTTTTAAAGTTTATCTTTCGGGGAGGGTACATCGTGCTATTAATACTCCAGTGTTGGTGAAATTGGGTTCTAAACTCTTGGGATCACATTTTCCAATAGATATAACCAAGAGGGCTGCGGGTAGAGCTCAGTATACCCAGGCACAGAGTGCATAAAGAAAAACAAGCAAAATGAAATGAATGATCCAACATCGAACCCTGCTGGGGTTAGAGCAGGCCAGCTGAGAGGGGCACAGACGGGCATTTGTCTCCTCGCCCTGCCTGGTCCCTTTCCTTCCTTTGCATCTTGCCACATCCCTGTCCTCAGGGGCTGGCACCTGCTTTGCTATTCTTTCTCTCTCGATATAAAACAAGTCTTCGGATCCGGCGTTCTCTCACCAAAGAACACATAACTTGTTTGAAAACCATGATTCCTGCACAGGGTGTTAATACCATTAGAGCTGGAGCGACCCCAGAGATCCCACAGGCCAGCCCTGCTTTTCATCTTGATTTGTATTTTAGCATGTGTGTAGGGTGATATCATCCCTACCGCAACACCTTCTGCTTTCAAAAAAATCATCAAGGTTAAATCTACCACAGCAGAGAAGGGCCGCCCGATCCCTCCTCTCAGGCCAGCTCAGGAGTCCCCGGCCGGGTGGTGACATCTCCCGCTGCTGGCACATGTCCACCCTGTGTGGCTCCCCTGACCCCTCCTGGGATTCAGCCCTGTGTGCTGCCTGACCCTCCCCGACGATGGGAGTCAATCCCAAACCCCAGCCCAGCCTGGGGCCCCCCAAATCCACAGTGCGGATGAGGGCAGTCCGGGAGCAGTTCTCAGGGTGAGATTTCAGGAATCAGCCAGCCGAGAAATATGCTTATGTGGTGGCTGAGGCTTAATGTTACCCCCAGAACCAAACATCCCGGGCAGCCCTGTGCTTTAACTGTGCTTTCAGTCCGCCCCATCCCTTCTCGGTTGTTCCTTCCGGCGACCAGGGCAGGGCACTGACTACAGTCAGTCCCTTAGTCAGCGAGTACATTTTGCAAATATTTCCCACTGAATGACAGGAGTCAGGCTAACCGGCCCCTCATACAGCCGTGCATGAATCAGCGAGCTGAGCGGGGTCAGGTGCAGTGCCTTCCGAGCGTCTCCCTCTGCTGACCTTGCCTGTCCCCATCCCTCCGCAGGATCTGAGCAGGAGCGAGAAGAATGATGAGAGGACACACACTGGAAGTTGCTTCAGCGTGCAGTCGGGGCTGAGGTGCAGCACGGTGATCGGTGGGCCCGGGTGTGGCTGGTGCTGTGGCAGCCCCTCCAGGGACTCTCCGGGCGGCAGAATGGACCACTGGCTCTGAGCAGCAGGGCGGAGGGCTGGGTTGGATAAAGGTGGTCCTAGGGCTGGCACCCTTTAACACTGACGGCACTTGCTTACTCCGGGCGTTCTTTTAGAAGAGAGAAATCTGCATCCTCACATAGCTGAGCCTCTACTCTCAGAGCGTCCCCTCCAGGGAAGCCAGACCGAGGGCTCCTCCTGGCCAGAACTGTGCAGGGCAGCCTTTCCAGGAGACAGGAGGCCAGGGTGGGCTTAGCGCTGAGCTCTCCTGACTCAGCCTTCACACTGCCCATCCCTGGGCACGGGGAGGGCCTTTTGTACACCAGGCTTTGCTGTTCAGCAGAGCTCTGCTCACTGTGCAGCAGTCCCGATGTGGACAGGGGGTTCTGGGCTCATGAGCAAATAGCTGCACCGCACCAGGCCTAGGGGTCCTGTGCACCCACCTGCACCAGTGTGAGCTCATGCGTGTGTGTGTGCAAGAGGGCTTCGGCTGTCTGAGCAAGTGTATGAATGTGTGTGAGGGGACGTGTGTGTTTAAACTTGTGGGTGAGCATCCGTATAAGAACATGGGGTCATGTGCGCATGAGTGTGCAGGTGGGAGTGTGTAAACACCAAGGCACATGGGTGATTGTGTACGTGCATACGTACATGACAGGGCATGTGTGTGAGCATGTGTGTATGTGTCAGGGCACGAGAGTGCACTTGAGTCTGTGAGTCTAGGAGGGCACGGGTGAGGGAATCACAGTGTGAGAGAATATGTGTGTGCAAGGACGCATGCACGTGTGAGGGCTGCGTGCTACAGCTCTGTAGCTGCGCCAGCTCCGTGTGTCTCCCAGGCCCCGAGTGCCTTCCTGCTGAGCGCACCTTGCAGTCCTGCCCTTCCTGCCTTCTTTTCCTCATTTGTAGAAGTCATTTTCTTTCTGAACATAAGCGCCGTTGTGCAGGTCAGATTTGTCAACCCAGTGACACGGCTCCTGAGGACTACACAGCTTTGCCTGTGGCTGTTTTGTTTTTGGTTGAGTTTCCCAGCCGGGGCCTGCAGACCGATTCCAGAGCACACAGCCTGGCACTGGGGAAGGGAGAAGAGACACCCCAATAGGAGACTCCCACCCATTCCTCCTAGTTTTGGCTTGCCTGGGCCTGGAGTCTCAGTGCCAGCTGTGCTCAGGTCACGCTCTCTAGAGAGGAAACCTGCAGACTGCAGGCTGGGTGTTGTAGGCCAGCTGCCTGGCTGCAGGAACCAGGGAAGAAATCTGAAGATTTGCCGCTTTCCATAAAGACTTTCAGCACACTTGCCACTGAAATATAAAGGTTAAGACGCACCCACACCCTACCCTTTAGAAAGGTCCTAAAATTGTTCAGCATTCCTACAACTGGTATAAAGATTCAGTTTGCTTGTTATTGGTTTCCTCTCTTTCATGCTGAGGATCGAGCCTATTATTTTCTTTGCATGAGATTTCTAACTTCAAAAGTCTTAGCCAAGGATGGTGGCGCATGCCTGTAATCCCGACACTGTGAGGCTGAGGTGGGAGGGTTGCAAGTTTGAGCCCAGCCTGGGTGACTTCGTAAGAACTTCTCTCAAATAAAACAACACAGGCCACAGATAGAGATGAGTGTGCAGGGACTGAGTTCAATCCCTGACACTTCATTAAACAAGCAAACAAATAAACACTAAAATATTAGCCCCTTTACTGGGAAAACCTTTTGAAAGGAGCTTTCTCTTTGTCATTTCTTCCATTAAAACAAAAAGTTCACTGTGATCACAATAGAATTCTAAGAAATGGACAAGTGCTTTTCAGTCTTCCATGTCAAAATGGATTTATCACCTTCATTTGGCTTGAAGAGATTAAAATTTTACTCGGCGAGTGACATGGCTGGAATTCCAGCCCTCCAGGGAGAGCAGAGGAAGGCAACAGGAAATCAGGCTGGAGATGTGCAGGTGCTCAGTGTGCTCAGAAGTGAGCATGAAATGGGGTAAGGAAGCCACCTAGCTTGGTGTCCTCAGCAGTGATTTCACCCGACTTTCTTCTTCTGGCCACCTGCTTCCCATCTACTTCCTTGCACCCATAGCACATGGAGCGCCAGACTAGGAACAAGTCCTGCGGGGACGGTGGGGTGTAGGACAGAGCTGTGCTCCGACCTTGGGGCTCTGCCCAGCTCCTCTTCCAGTGCCTTCTTGGGACCACTCATCTTCCACACCTGTGTCGTCTTTGCTACCTCTGTTGTCACCAATGGCACCGAACCTACAGACAGGAATTCTGCTGGTCACCTGGTGCCACGGTAGACTTAGTGAGCAGCTTACGTGATTCTCATAACAGCTGGGCAGGGTAAGTATTCTGAGCTTGAGGAGATGGAGAAGACAGAATTCAGCCACGGCCACAGTGTGCCGTGGCCCTGTGACCCTCATAGGCTCTTGTACTGTGCGTGCCTAGGATCCAAGCCAGGTCAGAACCACCCTGCTCATTTTGTCATTAGTTTAAATTTTTTTGCATGCTGACAGGAGCTATTACTTACTTATCTCTGTATCCCGACTGTCTAACTCAGTAACTGGCACAGGATTAGAACTCATTATTTATTTATTTATTTATTTATTTTTGTATAAGGGCAAAGTCAGGATTTGCACCCAGATTTTCCTAATTACAAAGCACAGACCTTTCCAGTGTGTGATGTTGTCCTTTGCTTCTGGCTTCCTGTCATGGCTGTTCCCTCCCACTTAAAAAGACCATGCTCATCTTCTGTGCCACAAATGCTGGATCCTGTGGTCAACTGTCACTCTCTCTCTGGGAAGAGTCACTATTAAACAAGCAAACACATCTTCTGCAAAACCAAATAAAAGGCTTTTGGAAGAATCCCTGACTGCCTTCAAGTGCAATCACAGCACAAATTTAAGCACCAAAACAAACTTTTTGTTATAAATATTTACCACATTATGGACGGAGACTTAGAAGTCCATCTGCTCTATGGGATTTTCATTTTAGTAGAGTCAGGTCAGCCAATCGTTGTTACCATTGGCCTTACATAGAAATATCTCCCTTAGACAGATATTTAAATAGCAGCATTATGAACCCGGAGTTTCTCTGCACAGAGCTACAGAAGGCAGCAAAGATAAGAAAGCCGGAAACGGACTCATCAGCTGTCAATCAAGAGGTTCCACTTCTTGGAAAATCCCACCTGCTTACAGGACCTGGCACTTCAGGTGAAGAGGGTATATGGACCCGTGTTGGTATCAAGACGCTCCTGGCCTCCCCCAACACCTTTGCCAATTTCCTGTTCTTTACTAGAGTTGCGAATGGTCACTTCCAGAAGCAGAATAAGGGAGGAACAAATCTGGTTCTACTCTGCCTTAGCATTTGGAAACTGTAGCCTTGACATGCTTGAAGCATCTGCACCCCAATTCTCTGCTTCCTCCCCTGAAAAAACAAGGCTAAAAGTGTTGTTATGAAAAGAAAATGAAATGAATCAACACACTGTAACACCATCTGGTGCACTTCAGGAATGATCATGGCTGGACGATGGCCCTGTGCCCTTGAAAGACACAGGGAGGTGCCCGCGAATCTCCCCCAGATGCTCCGATTCAGTGAGAATCTTGGGAAACTGTGCATCATAAGTGTCAGGAAGAAATCTAGCTGGAGAACCACGGCCTTCAGCAAGATATGGAACCAGTGCTCTCGGTCAAGGCAGAAGATTTGGACTCCCAATCTGTGATTAAAATCGAATGTCAAGTTGAGGGTGGAGCAAGCCATAGCACTCTATTTATGAAGCATTTTGTAATAGTTATGTTGATTTTTTCTGTAATCTCGAGGGCCGTCTTGGTTCGATGGGCCATACTTTCTGTTTGAGAACATGAAGGCAAAAAGATTTGCTCAGAATGCCCAGGGCAGCAACAGGATTGGAATCCAGAATATTTATCCTCCACAATGCCTGGACCATATGTCCCTAAGTCAGTCAGAGTATCTACAAATGTATGAAGAATGGCACTAAAAACCTTGTAGAATCTGGCTTATAAATTAGTGGAATTTTATAAGTTGGCCAAGGTAGTGAAAACAAATATCAACCTTATGATTTGTATTCAAGAATAAATAGAACATGTCATTCCATGATTTATGGAGATGGTCATGAACTTGTCCGCCAGTTCAGACTTTTGTTGGGGACGAGCCAAGCCCAGTGGTAGGCACAAACAAAAGAAAACAGTTTGTGTCAAGCATAGGTTTTTAGATTCAAAACGGTAGAAATACCAGTCAGAGATCTTAGGAAATTCCCAGGGTTTTGCCTAATGAGAAAGTTAAATTGTGCCCTTAGAGCTTAGTATCTCGTGTCTTGTTTTCACAACTGCTTCATGTTTAAAATAAAAACCCAAATTAGCAAAGCAAGAATGAAGCAGTTATCTAAAAACCATCATCTGCTGGAAATCTGTTTAAATGTAATTTTCTCCCTAGTCTGTCACACCGATTAAATTCACAAAGACCATGCTTGACGTGGTACAGAAATCATTTGCTAAAGATTACAAAGGGGCCAACAGGGTTCAGAGTGAAGCTCTTCCCATCGCTCACTAGTCTTTCAGGGTCGCTTTTGAGCTGTGCCTCCTCAGTCCCTTGGAAAACGATGTGGAGTGACTGTTCATAACTATAGGTGCTTCAGCTATAATTTTTTGCAATGGGATATCACGAACAGTGTCAAAGAAGAAGGATTTAATTAGAATCATTTAACACACTGAAGCTCACCAATGATTTTTGCATTCAGTGCGTTTCAAACAGCTGAGTTTTTAAAATGTGGAGATTTGTTCACTGCTAAATATCAATGGGCCTTCTGCAGCTGCACAGCCCTGCAATTGGGCTTAATGAGTCCTCAGGACAAGACAGAACCAAGACAGCAGTGGCAAAGAAAAAACATGGGGCTGCAGAGGGAGTCGGCCCAGCCGTGAGGGTGGCCTGCTCCCCGGCGGCTTCTGGGCTGGGAGACCTGGGTTGCAGCGTGAAGGAAAGCAGGCAGCCAGCAGAAGTCGATGATCTGAGTTTGTGCAGAGTTCCTGGAGGCCTGGGATCTCAGTCTGAGGCACATGTTGTGGGGAGCTCACAGGAGAGCTCAGAGGGCCCAGTGCCAGTCCTTTGTCTGCGGCTTCTACAGCAAGCCCCTCCTCCCATCATGGGGCCTGGAACTTCCGGGACTGAGGTTAATCTCCTATCATAGGTCAGCAGGAGAGACCTTTGTCAGCAGAAGGAAAGTGCTCCCTGGGAGGAAAACGAGGCCACGGAGAACGCACGCTTGCCCTAAACCTGCCTGCTTTTCTTAAGGATGATATTCCCACATCTCCACTTCGGAGTTCTGTACCTGAAGATTCATCCAATCACAGATGGAAAATATTTGGGGGGAGAATGAAAGGGGGT
>NW_022900942.1:64310178-64314038 GCF_012274545.1 Fukomys damarensis
AACGGGGGGAGAGATATGACCAAAATATGTTATATGGGTCTATGAAAACACTACAAAATGCAATATTTTAGAAAAAATGAATATATACTAATAAAAATATATGCAAGGGGAAAATGGCAAAAAACTAGATCAGGCTTCTTTGAATAACTATTCCCTTAAGGGGGTCGGGGGAGGAAGATGGGGAGGACAGGGGAGGGTAACGGGGGGATGGATATGACCAAAATATGTTATATGGGTCTATGAAAACACTACAAAATGCAATATTTTAGAAAAAATGAATATATACTAATAAAAATATATGCAAGGGGAAAATGGCAAAAAACTAGATCAGGCTTCTTTGCTAATAACTATTCCCTAAGCAATGCAGTATAACAACTATTTACATAAGCATTTGTACTGTATGATGAGCAACCTAAAAATGATTTAGGTCGATGTGTTGACGTGTAGTTTAGAAGCAAATGCCAAGCTGTATCACCGAAGCACTCTGTCACCCTCGGCCAGTGGTCCTGGAGGCAGTCCTCGTGGGTACCCAGAAGCCACTGTGTTTTTACCCCCTTATCACAGAATCAGAACGAATTCTGTCCGCAAACTAAAAACAGAGTTTTTAAAAAGATATGAAAAATCACATCAATTCCCCAAATCAGGCACAAGCACTCACTGCAGACTCCCAGAGGCACATCCTGAGGGCACCTTCTAGGTGACAGCATCCTCCAGGTACACGTGACACCTACCTATTATGACTTCCTGCAACTCAAGCCTACAGGGGATTCTACTGCCTCCGATGCCATGTGTGTTCTAAGGCTTTTTGATAAATATAATGCAACTTTCCTCAAGAAAAGCAATCCTTTTATGTTTACGTCAGAGTAACATGAATGACCACTTCCTAACATATCTGCTTACGGGGCAATACTATATTTAACTTGCTAATTTGAAAAGTGGAAGTGCTTTTGCACTATTTTGCATTCACATTACTTTAACATCACCCTGGAATTTTCATCTCCCTGTGTCCCTGCCTCCCCCGCCTCCCCCAGGGGCTGGTGCTCCCAGGAGGCCCTGAACACCAGCCTATCCTGCTGTCCCATCTTCCTTCTCCAGTACCTCCAGGGCAAGCTGACAGAAGTGGAAACAAGAGGGGATAATTATGGAAAATTAAACAGCACCAAGCTCATATACTGAGACTAAGCTCAGGAATTCAGAAGGTCAGAAAAGAAATCTCCAAAAGTTTGCATCCAGTCTTGCTGGACTCCTTCCCTCCCAGGCTCTCCCTGTGCTTCCTGTCCTACAGAAGCCGACTACTTGAATACCTTTGCTGGACATACGTCCCCCACTCAAAGCTGCATCATGCTGCTGTTCCAAATTTCCAAGCCCTTTGAAGTCCGTCCCTCAACCAGGGGCCTTCTGTATTCTCTGGGTTAAAATGTGGAACAAGTCACACTTAGTTACATATTGGATAAATTGTCTCGGTGTTAAAATTTTTTCTTTCTAAATTACATGCAATTTTGAAGAAATTTCATACAATTGCTGCAGGCAATCCAGAAAGACCATGTTCAGAAAGAAAGGAGCATCAGTCAATATCTGGATGCCTCTCTTGCTAAATAAGAGATCTCTGTATTGCAAGGCACAGTCTGTATAGTAAAAATCAACCACTGATCTCAAGCAGAGCTTAGAGAAAGGTGGTGTCCAGGGCTGCTGGACTTCCCTAGTGAGAACTGTGATGATTGGTTGATTACTGTGTGGAAGCCAGACTACCACTGGAGTGAGACTTCTGCTGATTGGCTGATTTTTAGATGTGTGGGGCTATCACTGATTGGTTGACTTTGATACAGGTAATTATTGGAGTTATCCCTGGTTGTTGAGATGCACTTGAAACTGGTTCTTCCAAGTCCTTGTTCAAGGCCTGGGACAACTACCAGAGCAGTCTTCTGTCTTGAATTTGAAGGACAGAAACATTTTATTCCCACTTGGTTGTCTTGTTTATGAGAGATGCTTTTTTTCCCCACTAATGATACACATTTATGTAAAAAAGGAAAATTTTAGATCCAACTGAATAATCAGAATCTTTAAATTCAGGTGTTTGAGCCCCAAATACTTCTGGAATATTTTTGATAACCTTTGGATTAATTTATTAGAATGCCATCACAGAATAGTAAAATTAAATATTACTTACAGATGATCCACTGATCCTCATTGTCTTACATGTGGAGAAGCGGAAGACAGAGAGGCATCTTCACATATCTAGAAGGTGCACTTTTCCCTACTCACCCGTGGGCCTCACGGGACCTCAATTCTTCACTTTATTTGATGGGAATCCAGCCAATAAGTAGAAGGAAAAACTACCCCAATGATCTGCACATTCAAAGTAGTTATACCTATTCTTAAGAAGATATAAATTAAGTAAGATGGAGAAGTCACTGTTAATGTTAGTATTAATACAGTAACATTAAATAGCAACACAGCTATAATCATAAGTAAGTCTTTGTCTTAATCCATTTTGTGCTGCTGTAGAAGAGTACCCAAGCCGGGGTAATTTATGAAGAGCAACAATTTATTTCTTGCAGTTCTGAAATTTGGGAAGTCCAAAATCAAAGTGTTGGGATCTGGCGTAAGCCTTTGTACTGCATCCTCCCTTGGGGAGGGGAGAATAGAATCTACTCTCAAAGTGAGGCAGGAGAGTAGGTCGTGGAAAATCTCTCAAGGGGACCCTGCAGAAAGGGGCACATGGAGAGCAGCAGTTTGAAATGTATTATCACTACATAGTACATGAGTAGCTAAGATGTTTGGTAGATAAACTAAAGCCACTAAAAGTCTTTGTATTTGAATAGTTCAGGGCGATACACAGAAAATTTCATGTTTAGTTTTAATCTTTAGAAAACCAGGTTCTCCCAGGGATTCAACAGCTCTCCATCTGACAGTCCCGAGCAGACGTTTGCACAGCCCCTGTAGGAGATTTTATTTCCTTTCCACCCCGCCCAGTGCTGTGATCCTTTCCAGACCTTCTGGGAGTCTTCCAATACTCTCTCAGTTGTGGGCATTCCCTTCAGATCAAAAGTAGGCCTTTCTCTGGGACAGGGAGATAGATGCCAATGCAGAAAACCCAGCCTCCTGTCCCCAGCAGACAAGTTCTGTATTTAGCACTTTCTATAGACCATTAGTATCCCATTTCTTAGAAGAAAACTGAAGTGTTCTGCTGGGTGGGTTGGTCTGTCACTCTCCTGCCCCCTGCCCGTCTCCTTCTGGCGGAAAAGATTCTAATAAGAATGGAACTCAGCCTCCTGGGCAGAACTCATCCTTCCTCTTTGTAAAGTGAGGCGGACAGAAATCCTGAGGAATTAAGAAGCAAGCAAGAGCAGAGCACTTAAACAATTCAGTTAACGTCTGCTTTGTCCAAAGCTGCATCTTAGTTCTGAGGCCAAATCTGAGCTCCTCTCTGGAAACGGAATTATATTTAAGGAATAACAGGCTGTGGCCACGGGTGGAATGCAGAGCGGCTGAGACAAAGCCCAGGCACGTGGGGAGGGAAGGAGCCTCTGTACAGGGCCCCTGGGCAGCAGATGTGTGAAAGAAGAGATTTTCTTCCCCTTCGGGCAAATGGGGCTCTGATCCTATCACCTTCATGCATATTTAACTGCAGTTGGCTCTAATTGACCCCGCTACCTGTTGTGCCAAAAGCAAATGGAGAGTTAAAACCAGGAAGTAAGTGAGAAAGAACAAAATAAGCTGAAAAGGCAGGCATCCTGTAGTAACAATTCTCCCCAGCTAGGATCACCAAGGGAAATCTCGGAGTTCCGGAAAGCCAATCAATCTTCGGAGACGGCCTGGCCAGAGTGCTCCATTCTTTTTGAAGAGAGAGAGAGAGAGAG
>NW_022900942.1:64314095-64402974 GCF_012274545.1 Fukomys damarensis
GTCACTTTATTTTATTAGAGTCTGGTTTTCAGCTCTAGCTCAGTGTGTTATTTACTGGCAGAGAACTGAGTCGCATTTCTAGGGAGCCCCCACAGGAGGGTGGTTATTCCCACATCCATCAGCAACCCCACAGACGGGAGGTCAGGCAATAGACAGGGGCAGAATCGCCTCTGCTGTCATCACTCACAAGTGGCTACGACAGCAGTGGGCCACGCGGAACACTCTTCCGACTCTAAGTGCTTCCACTAAGACTACCTCTGGTCCAAACCCTGCGGTATGAATGAGCTAAGTGACAAAAAAATAGGCAAAAACTATTTAGCAGCAAGATTGGACAAAGCTGGACAATGTCGTGTGGCTGCAGCTGTGAAGACCAGCATGTTCCTTACCCAGTCAGCTTGATTTCAGTGTCCCCTTGGACCATTTCATGTCTGCCCAGCGCCCGGATCTCAGATTTACACGATCTCTAGTGGCCATTTGCCTGACTCTGTGGTCAAAATGCAGACGACAGGAGTGGTGAAGTCCAGGGATGAATCCTACTTTTCAAACTCGAGATATTTAAGATATTTTACTACTTTATTTGCATAAACACAGTAAGATTGGAGGTACATGTAGTAATGACTGCAGGAAATAAAAATCTTTCTCTGAACTGATTTTTCCCCTGAAACTGCTGAATGTGACTTTCTACCTTTAGCCTTGACCTTGTCACTCTGTGTTTCTAAGTTTTAAGGACTCACACCAGTTTTATGGCCAGAGAACTATGATAGGGGTTCGGGTTGTTTTGAAGGTTAAATGAGCAGAGACATTTAGAGTTGGATAGATTTATGCCTGAAAGTTGGGTAGATTTATGTCTGAAATAGGATATAATCAATATAAATCAATGTGTATGGAAGGGAAAAGAAACCACACAGTATTTTTGTGTTTCTTTATTCCCCCATAATCTCACTTTCCCTAGTACATACCAGAGTACAAATTATATAGGTGCTCAGTTAATATGTACTGGATGGAATGTCTTCACTTCTTTACATGGAATAACTAACTTCTTGCCTCTTCCCTCTCATGGACAGGTCAGTTAGTTATTTTCTTCCTCTTGCAGCAAAATTATATTTTGAGCTACTGCAACTAATATGCTCTTTCCCCATCTTACGGTTCAGACCTAAACTCGAATAAAGGGGCTTTCCTAAAGAGACCCAATGTTTTGTTCTTCCTATTTTCACCGTTCATGGGCTCTAAGGCAGTTGCACACCGATCTTCCTCCCTCTTCCGGGTCCCTGGCTGTGTGCAGCTCTTTCTCTGCGGGTATAAGAGTGACTTGTGACTCACTGCCAAACATAGACAGCGGTGAAGATGATGATGTCACTTGGGTGGGACTTTCATCTTGCCAGTAGACTCTCCATTGCCACTCTCACCCCAGCCTGTGAGAGCTGCAGTCCTCAGCTGCAGGCCCACAAGAGCAGCCCGTGGTTCAGAGGCCAAGGCATCTCCAGAGCAGCTTGGGGGAGAACCCAGCCCTGCTCCTCGTCCCAGCTACAGACTGCAGCCTGGAGCAGCCGCCCAGCTGAACTTTCCCCAAATTCCTGACCCACAGAATCTGTAAGGTTATAAACGTGCAGCATAGTAAGCCGCAAAGTTTGCAGTAATACTGTCATATAGAAATAGATAACAAACACAGTGTTAAACTGCTGGCTTATGACAGTGATTAGTCAACATAATTATAATGGTTTCTTATCGATGGTTTGGTTTATATTTAAGAATTGATTTTTAATGGCATCCTGCTAGTCTACTTGGTTTGCTGTCAATGCTGTGGTAATTAATAATCTACAATAATATTTGCATAATCCAGCCTTCTGGGAAATTTGGTTCCCAGAAAGAATTCCATGTCTAGGAGACAGTATCAAAGAATGAGCACATTGAAATGTTTGTGAAATCAAAGATGACTGAAACCCTGAAGACTGGAGGGCTACAGCTCCCATGTGATTGCACGGCTCATGACCCAGAAGGAAGAAGTTAGTCTCATGTTTGCTAGCGGACAAATTGACACCAGGCTTGATGGACACCAGGACCATCTCGTGCAGTCCATTTATCACGGTCTCATACGTAAGTAGGGTCAGGGTTTGGGCAAGGGGCATCCAGCCCAGTGAGAATCTTCTGAATTAGTATCCTGTGAGCGAACGGCTTTAATCTATGCTAAGCCCAAGCAGCTGTCCTCCGTCCTGTGAGAAACAGACCTAGGTAACTAAGTCGCAATGGCCAGGCCACCTTTCCTCGTCCTTATCAGGGAGAATGGCACAGGTGAGCACGGGCTGGATGGACCAAGCCACTCTCCCCTGCGCTGGGGAGCCGTGAACGCACCTTTGTGGTGCAGAGCAGACCTATCAGAGGCAGACTCTCTGCACTGGGTGCTGGCTTCCCTGGCCCTTGCAGCGGAGCCGAGTTTAAATGGAGTAAGAGTGACAATGATGATGGCAGGTGAGAGCAGCGGGAGTGGCCCTTCCCACGTCAGCGTGCGACACACACCTGGCCCCATCTCTCTGGTAACTGGCTGGTTTGAGCCAGGCTGGCCTTTTCTCCTCCGCTGACCCGGAAGCTGGGTGGCCCACACTGGTAGCAAAGGGCAGCAGGAAGTTACACACAGAACAACCTGCCCAGACTCCCTCTGCCCAGGGCAGCAGGCCCAGCGCTGAGCTGACAGTTAGGAGCGTATCTCTGCTTAGATGCAAAGCTCACAGAATGAAACCTCAGCTGAGCTCCACAGACCCATGTGTGTGGACTGGAGGCTCTGTCTAGCTGACCAGCAGCTCCAAATGCCCACTTAGCTCCGTAAAGGAATGCCTAACGGTGTCCCTGATTCCCGCTGACTTGGAAGTGCTCTGTTCTTCCACAGGAAACTCTGACAGTTCTAATCGAAGAATTCATCGTGTCTCGATGATCAGAACTCACACAGCCCAGTGATTCAGCGACAACAGGGAAATCATGAGTGATCAGCTCCACGGCACCATTCTGAATAAATGTGGAAGCTTGTTGAGGTCAAAGCCATCACTGCCCAGTTGTTTTCCAGGTGGGTTCGGGTGTAGAAAATTGTCCGGGGCCTGGGCCCCAGGGTGGATGAAGAGTAGGGCCGGAGCGTCCGCTCCCAGTGTCTTCGTGGTACTGGACTGGAAGGAGCCCAGCTCCAGCCTCAAATCCAGCACCGCCCCCACCAGCCTCGCTAGGAATAGGAATCCCGACTGCCCTCTGGCCCAGGGCTGCCCTGCCCCTGGCTTTCTGCAGATTTCATGGCCACAATGTGTCGGTGAAGCAGTGTGTTCTCTGTTGCCAGGGAGGTTAGCCTGACTGACTTCCACATTATTAGAGATGAATCTGGGGAATTATAGCAGACAGCAAATGGGAGTGCATTAGACAGAACACAGCTGTAAATTCTGTTTCTCTGGACTTCCATTGGCTGTAACTTAAAAAAAAAAAAAACAGTGTAATTGCATCAATCCAGTTCCTGGAACCCTGGAACGGTGAAGGACCCTGTAACATACCTGCTTTACCTCGGGCTGGCAGTGTGCTGTGTTACCGTCCTAACAAGCCACCCTCCTCCTCACCCAGCCACCGTTGTTCTTCCACAAAGCAAATGTCCTTAGGCTTCGAGAAAACATTTTTACTGCCTAGACATTTTTTTTTTTGGTGCTATCAGGGATTGGTTTTTTGGGGAGGGGCAGTTTCTTGCTAAGTTTCTAAGTTGCCCAGGTTAGGCTTAAATCTGCAATTCTGCCTCAGACTGCTGCTCTTCGGTTTTGTGCGACTGGAGATTGAACCAGGGGCCTTGTGCAGGGCAGGCAAGCACTCCACCGCAGTGCCATCCCCGCTGTGAACACGGATTACCTTACATGAACCACTGGCCAAATCTCACCCAAGATCTCAGCTCCCTGCTCTCCCACTACACTCTCATCTTTCACCTTGGAGCCTTCAGGAAAGAACTGTCTGTCACTAAGGACCCAGTGAAACAAGTGTGGTTAAAAATGAAACCTTTAGCTGAACCCCACACCCCAGTGTATCAGCTTTTTTTTGGCACTGTAATGAAACACTGCAGGCAGCTGACTTTATAAAGATGAAAGGTTTACTTGGCTGGCAGTTCTGGCAGTTCCATGAGCCTGTGCCCATCTGGGCTGGGTCCTGGCGGGGCCTGCAGCTTATGTGCTGGCAAATAACAGAGGAGGGAGTACATGCAGGATCGTGGTCACAGATCCAGTGGGACGGAGCAGAGCTGGGCGCGGGCCTCTAGCACAGTCCTGTCTCCCTACACAGGGTCAGGTGCGATGAGCTGGATCCGTCGCAGGGCCGAGCTTGCAGGCACCGCTTTCATTGCACTCTCACCTGCAGTGTGCTTTCCCCACCCCACATGGGCCTGACATCCACGAGTCCGCACAGCTTGTTCTTCCTTCCCGAGGAACGAACTCCCGGTCTGTGGGTGGGTGGCAGAGGGGAGCTGCCAAGCCCGTCCGGCGGGCCTGGGGCTCGGGGTGCAAGTCCTTGGTCCCAGACGTCCACCCATCTCCCCATCTGGGCTCCCTGGTACCAGGCTCAGGGTTCCCCTACCACCAGCCCAGCACCTGTGGACTTTTGAGTCCAGCTAAAGGGTGCAGCAGGTCCTTTCTTCTTTCTCTGCAGAAGTAATTCCGTTTCGTTTAGTCTGCGTTGGACAGCAGTAGAGTATCTTCTACAGGTTCCACATTTTAAAAAATCTTATCTCCTTCCTATTTTCCTTAGGGTTATGAAACCCCCAAGCCTTAGGGTCCTCCGGTGCCCCAGGGCAGCTCCACTAGGCAGCCGGAGTGAAGTGGGTGTTCAGTCCGTCCCGTGTACCCAGAAACCCCTGGGGCCACCAGGGGGCAGGGCTGGTTTCTGCTGCAAGGAACCAGGAGCCGGACTGGGGCGGAGGACGAAGGAAGCCACTTCCGGTGCACATGCGCAGTGCTGCCCTTGAAGCCCTGCAGCTTCTTCCTCCCCTTTGCTTATGTGCCGTGTCGGTTCATGCTGGAGATCAGTCCCAGGAAATGTATTGCTAATTTTAGGCAGAATTTGGTCCCCTTGAGACCCCACGCCACACACTAAATGTAGAACTTTAAAAAAATTTTATTTTATTTATTTTTTTGGGGGTGGGAGATTGAACAGAGGGCCTCCTTACTGAACTATATTCCCAGCCCTTTTTAATTTTTAAAATTTTGAGGATAGAATCTCACTAAGTTCAAGGCTGGCCTTGAACATCCGATCCTCCTGCCTCAGCCTCCCAAAGTACTGGGATTGTAAGCGTGAGCCACCCTGCCTGAGAGGATGTACTTGACTGCGCTTTAGTTCTTACAGATCTGTCCTCTGCTCGACTCTAGGCCTTTCTAGGGAGAGAATGATTTTATTTGTCTTCATCCTACCAGTGCCTGCCATATGGTAGATTTATAATAATTCCCTGATATTCCCAAAACTGTGAACCCAAGCAAAGGAGAAGTGTGCTGAAGAACAGCGTTTGGAATGATTTCTGGAACATACCCTGGGGACATCACCGAGTAGCACTTGTGCCATGCTGCCACTCCTGGGCAGATGGGGGTTCTGTTTCCTCCTCAGCCCGAATGACCTTTTGGAAGTGGTCACACTGCCTCAGTTCCTATTTTCTGACCCCTCTCCAGAAGATAAGAAGAGAACCAGCAAGGAAGCACCCTGTTGTCTACCAACTTCTCTCTGGCTCTGCAGCCATGCATACACATCTATCTGACTTGCCTGCAAAACGGTCTTGCATGCTTGGATAGCATAGGATAGCACAGATTTTGGTATTGTTTCTGGAAGAGGAAACAGTGGTCATATCCATCATAGGGTCTCCGAGTGCTGACAAATCTGATTGGATCCATTTCATTTCTGTTTTCTGGTCCTTGATCTTTGTTACCCTGAGACATCATAGTCCTTGTAGTCTGGCCGGGGCTGGGGTGCAGGTAGCAAAGATGTCTACGCATAGATAGCAGAGAGGCCTCTATCCATCAAACCCTCTAGCAGTCACTGAGGTCACCGGCTAGTTACGGCAGTGGTCAATAAAGAGTGACATTTCTGCACCATCACACACTCCACACGCACCGAGCCTCCGTACTCTGCACGTTGTCGAATCTGGGAAGCCCGAGATCTCTGACAGAAGCTGCATCTGAAAGGTCCTGCAGAGGGTCTGACCTAGGTTGGGCAGAATGTCCTGACTGTGGAGAGATGGAAGCTTGCGTGTCTAGAGCCAAAATGATCTTGAGCTGCTTTAGGCGCTATAGAAAAAGAGCCGCTTGCTTTTAACCTTTGTATCTGACCTCATGTTCTCAGAATGCATGGTTGAACTTGGCAGCCCACTGGTCATCATTAGCCCCAAAGCTAAGAAAGCTTTAAGATAACCCTGCCACCAACAGGAGAGATTTGCCCTCTTTGTCGGAGCTGCCTGTCCAGTGCCCCTGCCAATGTGTTGTTTGTTTTATGTATTGGTTTATGACTTGCTTTGTTCTCTGGCTATAAAAGTTCACTAACCATATCCAGGCTATCCCCTTGGGGGTCCATCATCCAGGGTAAGTTGAATCTGTGTTCCTGGGTCTTGGTTACTCATAGTTTGCAGCACTGTTATTTTACATCAACAAAGCACCGAGAAGATACAATGATGAAAATATCACAGACTGTGATTCACATGTGTTCAGTTGACGCCAAGCATCACGTCCAATATGTGACCATCTCATTTCATACTAAGCTCCAGGGCAGAGAAACAGAGGAGGAGGAAGAGCTCAGAAGCCCTTAGTCACTCAGCCCGGATTAAGAGGACAGGCAGAGTCTGAGTGCTTACCCACACACCGTGCTGCCGGCCCAGGAGGGGCGGTGTCCTCAGCTTCTGGCAGCTTGTCATATTATACCCTGCCTGGCCTTCTGCAGACGATTATGGAGGAAGAGCTCAGAAGCCCTTAGTCATTCAGCCTGGATTAAGAGGACAGGCGGGGTCTGAGTGCTTACCCACACACCATGCTGCTGGCCCAGGAGGGGCGGTGTCCTCAGCTTCTGGCAGCTTGTCACATTATACCCTGCCTGGCCTTCTGTCCAGAAGATTAGATTGAGAGGAGGAAGCGATTCTCTTGGGACCAGAGAGCTAAAAACAAGAGCTCAAGAGAAGCTGAGTCATTAAAGTCTTGGGTTTCCCATCGATTGTGGCTGTTCTAATAGCACAGCTCAGGGCTCTGCTGGCCTGCAGCCTCAGCCCCACCGGCTCCTGGCTCCCAGGTCTCCCCACAGCCAGTGGCAATGTCATCTAGTCGGCCACAGTTACCATGTAGTCGTAGCCCAGGAGAGCTTTCCAAAGTCCCTACGGCTTAGAGATGGGTCGGCACGTTTAAGGCTAGTGACAGGCACTGTGGGGACATTTTCCTTTCACTGTCATGAACAGAAAAGTAAGCTTCGAGAAGTGACTGGGTACTGCCTGGTTTTACGTTTCTGAGTGGAAAACCATGATATTCACACCCCTTTCTTGATTTCAGCCAAGCCAGGAAACAGGAGGTGACAGGGCCGACTTGTGAAGTGACCACTGTTCTTTGGGGCTCAGGTCTGAGCCGTGATGGATCATGTGACTCACAGATGTCCTCTGGCCTCTGGAGCAGCCTGCAGCAGCCTTCACAGAGCAGGACATGCAGGGGGTTGCACATTAGGACGATGGCTTTGCATCAAAGCTCGGGGCGGGAAGCATGGGGCAGTTTTCATGGCTCTGGAAAAGAACATTGGCACTCTTTAGAAGGGGTTTTTGCTGTGTTAGTCATAAAATTGCATAGATGTGCAAAGTCTCTGTAATTCTTTTACAGAAGGGGGGACTGTGTTTCAGAGAGAAAGAGAGAAAGAAAGAAAGAAAAGACGGGAGAGGAGAGGAGGAAAGGAAGAAAAGAAAAGAGAGGGAGGGCCAGGGATTTAGCTTAGTGGTTCTGCTGCCCAGTACCAAACAAACAAACAAACAAACCAAACAAACCAAACCCGAGAGGGAGGGTCGTGCACACTTGTGATTCCAGCTACTCAGGAGCTGAGGCAGGAGAATCACACATTCAAGGCCAGTCTGAGCAACTTAGCAAAATTCCTATCTCAAAATTAAAATTTAAGAAAAGCGTAGATACAATTCAGTGATAGAGCATTTGCTTAGCATGGGTGAGGTTCTTAGTTCAATCCCTAGTATCTCACACAAAAAAGAAGTTTTGAAAAAGTCTGAAATAGCATCCAAGCCTCTCTCTGTAGTTCCTCAACAATTAGCCACTGCACAAGCCCTTAACTGAATAAAATCAGAATAATGACGATAAAAATGACATTTTCTATGAAAGTCAAATGACATCTGTATGCAGTCTGAAAGGTCCTCAGTGTGAGTTCTCCAGTCCACTTTAGTTGTAAGAGAAGATCGGGCTATTGCAAAACTCTCTCTCCTACGCCGAGTGCTCATCCTCCACGGAGAGGGAAGACGGTGGAACTGATGTCCTGAGAGCAAAACTAGTGTTATGTGATCACTGTCACTACTCAGACCTGTTTTGTAGAAATGATTTTTAAAAGTATCTGCTCCCTCGCTGAAGGTGAATTTAAAGTAGCTACCCCTCCCCCTGCTTTAGATTTTTAAAGAATCAACCAACAAATAAAATGTGGATCAGAAGTATCCAAAGCTGCCCAGCGAGTTCCTAGCTGAGTCCTACTTGCCAACCTAGTTTCGTTTCACTTATTACCCGAATGAAGCCAACTGGTTCCTTATTTCAGCAGACTTTCCCCCTTGAGCACTGTCTGACAACCCTTCCCGTATGGCTGGAGGGGCATCTTCTCTGAACCTTTCCTGGGAGTCTTAAAACCACAGCACTGTTTAAATGCTTGGATATTTTTCTCACTTGACTGAAAATCAAGAGCACCGGTGAACTTCCGTTCTCTATTCTGCTTTGCCTGTCGTAACCTAGTTTCGTTTCACTTATTACCCGAATGAAGCCAACTGGTTCCTTATTTCAGCAGACTTTTCCCCTTGAGCATTGTCTGACACCCTTCCCGTATGGCTGGAGGGGCATATTCTCCGAACCTTTCCTGGGAGTCTTAAAACCACAGCACTGTTTAAATGCTTGGATATTTTCCTCACTTGACTGAACATCAAGAGCACCGGTGAACTTGCGTTCTCTATTCTGCTTTGCCTGTCCCTCTTGCGAAGAGAGCGCCCGGCCCACCTTCTCCAGTGGGCTCTGCAGCCTTGGGCATGCCCATCTGGCTGCCATGCCTCCCTCCAGAGGGGACAACAGCTCCCACGGGTCACACAGTCCCAGGCAGCATCCGCAGCTCCTCATCCACCTGAAAGTCCTGTGCAGTCCCCGGGAGACGCTGTATGCGTGTCTAATACTCACCCACCCATTAGCCATCCCCACAGATGCTTTTGGGACTTGCTGAGCAAGTGTGGAAGGATCTAAGTTCGTGTATCCATCGTCAGAACCCCACGAGGAGAAACAAAGCACCTTTGGTGAGATAGTGACTGGAAATTTCCCAGATGTGATGACAAACATTGACTTCACCCGGGAAGATGAATAAATCCCAAGTACGAAGGCAAAGAAAATCCTACTCAGCAGCATGAGACCGATCAGGCTGAATGGCGAGGAACGTGAGGCTCTGAGAGACGAAGTGACCTGCTTAGCCCGAGTTCGGAAACGCCAGTCCTCCGGGCCGGCAGCTGCGCTTCACCCCCGCCCACGCTGCTTTCTCCTTCCGGGAGAAGATTCTGAGTCAGAGCCGGGCCTGGATCTTCCAGGAGGGGACAGTGCAGCGGTGATCCGCAGCAGTAATGGCGCGTGTTCCTCTCTGTAGCTGACGCCTGCACACGAGACAGCCCAGCACGGAGCCTCCAAGACCTAGCAGTAACTGAAGTTAGGAAGGGAGGCAGGCAGGCAGGTGGGCACCCATGTGAAGGTGGGCGGGAAATGCTCTTGTACGGTGGGCCTGGTAGTCTTGCTGGGATGCAGAGCTGCCCCCTCGAGCCTCCTTCACTCCCGGCTAGAGCCAGGGAGAGGGGCAATGGGGGTGGTGGTTAGTGGTAGAGCTTTGAAAAGACACCAGCCCGGTGCTCCCCTCGGGCCCTTACAGAATTTCCAGGAGGTGGCTTTACAAGGTCCCCAGGGTGCTGGAGCTCACCCAGCCTCAAGTCTCTGTGCCAGCACCGAGCCCCACCCAGGGGTGGAGAATGGTGGTTTCAGGCCAAGGCGAGCAGTGGAGTCTTTGGGAAGGGACTGATCTGGGCAGTATCAGTACAGCTGAGCCTGGTGACACCCAGGTGGACACCGGACAGAGGCCCGAAGGCGCCGGAATCGCACATAGTATGGATGGAAGGGGGCTGGGGTCGGAAGGCCCAGAGGGTCACGGTGAGATGAAAGTGGAGGCAGCAATGCCCAGTGGTACGCAGGCCCCGGAATTGGTTGTAGGGGACATAGCGCCCCGCCCCAGGCCATGTAAGGCTGCGCTCTGCAGACTCCAGCAGGGATTCAGCATGCTCCTGCGCAGGATAAGACTGTCCCAGAAGGGCAGGGTTTCCCTCCTTCCCTCCCTTCCTTTCTTTTCTTTCTTTCTCTCTGGTACACTGGGTCTTGAACCCAGGGCCCTTCTCATTAAGCTACATCTCCACATCTTTTTTATTTTGAGATAAGGTCTAGGTAAGTCATCAAATTGCACAAGCTGAGCTTAAACTTGTGATCTTCCTGCCCCAGCTGCCCAGAATGCTGGGATTACAGGCGGGCACCACCACAGCCCTTCAGCTGTTGGAGTGACAGGTAGCAGTTCTCAAATGTTATGAACTTGGGACTCCGAAGAAGGGAGATTCCAGGCCCCAGCTGCAGCTGGGATGCAGTGGGTGGCAGGTATGTGCACAGAATGCAGGAGTCCGTGACTCCTGGCGAGCCCTGTGGAAGGGGGTCTGAGGCTGAGTGACTTTGGGAAGCTTGGCTTAGGGGTCACTGGGACCTCAGAGACTGCTGGATGATGTGGGCGGAGGCAGGCCTGGGCAGGGTATGGCTTCTGCAGAACTCTGGTCCTCACTGAGTAGCCATAGGAAGCCCAGCAGGAATGCCAGCGTTCCTTCTAAATTCCAACCTCCCTGAGCCTGTGTGGAAGGGATTCCTGAGGAACCAAGAGGCAGAGGGAAAAGGTGCAATGTTTAAATTGGGAGCAGTGCTGTCATCCAAAGAGTAGACTGAAAAGATGACGGTCAAGATGAAAATATCTAAATATTCAGAGGACTTTAGTGTCCTAATGCTTACAAAACCCACATTTTATACAGATAAACCAGAGAAACAGTGGACATCTGGCAACGCAATCTGCACTTTGAGCCCCCTTCACGAAGACTTTCCTGCACCGCTGCGTCTGTACTTGGCACAGGTATGTCTAACGACTGTGCATGGCTGGTTGCGTTGGTCCCCAGGACCGCACTGGCATCTCACTGCAGGGTTTGCACATGGTTTCTGTCTTGTCCCGTTTGGCTGCGTAGGTAATGAACGAGCCAGACGATTCCATCTCATTCACTCTGCACTGCAGGTTCAAGGCCTCTTAGCCCAAGCCCTGTGTTTTCTATTTAAGTCTTAAGTTCTGGGGTCCCTCCAGGACTCTCATAGCAGAATTCTCTCTCTTGTTTCCCCCTGCCCTAAACTCCAAGTCTGTCCTTTCCTGTCAGGAGCCCAACCGCAGTCTTTTCCCAGACCCCATTCTGCCAGCAAGAGTATCTGTGTGTAGCTGCTCCTGGACCCACAGTAGGGCAGCAGCTAGCAAAGCCATGACTGGAAACATTGTGAGTCAGAAGTGCATCGCAGGCACCGAGCCCAGGGGCCCCAGTGCACCGTGGAGCATTGCCCATTTTCTCCTGGTGCAACAAGGCCACTTGGGAGCTTTGGCTCTTTCATGAGCCAGCCAGGGATAAGATCCAAATTTGCACAGTTTCTACTGAATGTGCACATTTTTGCATCACCGTGAAATGAGAAAATCCTGTGTAACCACTAAAGTGAGGACCTTCTGTGTGAACTCACAACCCTCTGACTGTCTGCTGTGTCTCCATGTTCAGTTCTGCCCTCGTGAAATAGCTGCTTGACCAGCCTGTCACTGCTGCACGACCAGAGAGGCTTCCGCCGGTCCTTCTGCCAGCATTTGCTGCTTCTGTCTGATGTACAAGGACATGGGTGACCCCCGCCCTGCCTTGCCATGCAGGAGCTCTGCCCAGGCTACCAGGCCCAGGGCTCTCTGCCTCCATAAGCAACTTATGCCGTGGATGACAGGGGGCGCCCAGGGGCTCAGGAGAGTCCAATCCTGTCTACCCTTCCCTCCTCAGAGCAAAGCCTGCTCTGTTTCTAGCAATAGCACCTTGGCCCTTTTCCTCCTTTGAATCACTGACCATTTCTTTTGTCTATTCGACCTTATGAATAGAAACCAAATTCATTTGATGAGAAAATTGGTGTGGCCCTATTCTCTTGGCCGTGCCTGTTTTGAGCAGCCTTTCTGTGGTCTCCAGTCTGCTGGGCTTCCCCTCGGCATGCAGGATGAAGAGAATCTGCCACCAAATACCTGACCAGCTGCCACCCATGGCCACCAAGGGCTCTCTCCTGCTGTCAGTCTCTTCCAGCTTCCCCTGGTGGCTCTTTTCTCCCATGATGATGGTCATAATCCATTTTTAATCTCTTATCCAAACTATTCCAGTGTCAGAGCAATGAACACTCATGGAAGCGCATGCATGGATTTGAAAACATAGGTTTCCTGAAGTTCAAACCAGAGCACAAAAATCTGACAAACAAACACTCCAGTCTCTTGTTCATAAGTAGCGCTGCTTCTTGGAACCATTCTATTTGACCCCATAAGCTGGAGGAGAAAGCACGCTGTTAAAAGATGGGGGAAATGGCCAACCGGACCCAATGGCTCTGTGTGTGCTTCTGATGTTGCCAAGGGAGCTCTCACCCTGAAGGAGTCTGAGAAGGTGGGCATTCGAGTGGAGACACAGTTCGGGTTTACTGTTTGTTGTAGCAAGGCTCTGGTGCGCCCTGACCAGGTGCCACGGGGAGGAGGAGAGACAAAGTCACTGCAGTCTGCTGGCTGCGAGGCTCCCTTTCCGCAGCTCTCCAGCAGTGACCTTTCCGAGGAAGTGAGCTGGCTGGGTGTGCTGCAAAATCCCCAGCATCTGTGGCTGCCTGTTAGCTTACCCTGTGTTCAGCCCACTTCTCTCTCCCCAAGCTGATAAGGTCAGAGCTTTAGGGCAAACAAGAGCGGAGCGAAAAAAAAATTTTCTCTCCCCAAGCCGATAAGGTCAGAGCTTTAGGGCAAACAAGAAAGCAGAGAGAAAAAAAAATTTTTTTGGTACAGTCTTTTTTATCTTCTAGTTGGAATACAGAGAAAACCTATTTTTATATCCATGCAGTACCCCAGGAAGTTCCCTGCTCCAGCCCTGGCATAGTTTGCATACACACTGGATAAGAGATAAACACAGAACTCGCACAAGCACCCAATTGCTGAAGACCCTTTTGGCGTAGGTAGTGAACAGACTTCTTTGGCAAGGACCCAACCTTGATGAGAAGTGTTTCTGAAATCTAGGATGAAGTCTTATCTTGCAAGTCTGCAGTCTCCCACAAGTTTCCGAAATCTCACTTCTGCAATTTGGAGTCATCTTACAAGTTTCCAAATCCTACAGGAAGTGAATGTTCGCCATGAGGGATGTTGCCACTGTGGATTATTATTTTTTTCGTATTCTAGATACTTTGCATTGTGCACTTTTATGCCATTATTTGATCCCCACACCTGCATTGCTTACAAATCTGAATAGTGCTGTGATGTTCGTAGGCAGCCAATTTTCTTACCTTTGAATACAGTCATCAGCAGATGCACGCCTCAAGGGAGAATGGAGAGAGACGCTTACCCTCCCCGGGACAAGTGTGCTTGTCTTTGCAATGGCAGCAAAGAGAACTGATGTGTAGTTAAGAGGTTGCCTTGTTTTAAAATACATTTCCGTGCCCAGGAATCTGGTGCTGTGCACTGAACCCCAGTTTGGCAGGTTCCACATTTCCGGGGCCCACTGGTCAGGGGCAGGCAGGGTTCAGGATGGAAAGAAGTCAGGGCGGGCAAGTGGAGAAGGGTTAGAGTCCACACACAGTTTACAGGCAGCAGGATAAGCTGACAAAGCCATCAGGGAGCAGGACTGAGGACACCTGCTCCCCAGGGGAAAGGCCGGAGCAGAACTATGGAGAGAAAAGTTGCCACACATTTCAGAGCTTATGACAAAGAAATAAAAGCTTAGTGAGAAACAAGAACAGGGTAGGGCAGCAAAGCAAAGTGCCAGGTGTGTGGTGCACACCTGTTATTCCAGCACTCAGAAGGCTGAGGCAGGAAGATGGCCACGAGTTTGAGACAGCCTGGGCTGCACAGTGAGTTCAAGGCTAAAAAATGTGAAGCAAAGTGCATGGTTTCAGAAACTATAGAACATGGCCAGGGGTACAATGGATGGTACCACCACCTCCACCACTGACCCCCATGGGGTACCAAGGTTGAGGGGGGCAGCCAGGCATGCAGCCCCAAGGGCATGGGGAGTTCCCTTTGCCTCTCATTTGTTCCCCTAAAACCAGGGCAGCTGGAAACATCTGTGTTAACCCTTCTCACTGGAGTCACAGGAGTACTGACTGGGACAGTGTATGCAGAGAAGCTTTGTAAATAGGAATCAATGGTACATAGGAAGAAGCGTGCTGTGATCCTGTGCTTTAATAGTCTGCTCAGGGCCTCGTACCTGCCCTGCAGGTGAGGCAGGGCTCGGGCAGGTGGCCGTGCTGACCGTTAGAGGACAGACAGCTTTGCAGGTCACGGCCAACGCCGAGGGCTTCTCGGAGCCCTGCACCAGGTACGCGGGTGCTGACAACCCCGCCCGGGCTCTCTCCCTGTTGAATTTATCCCAACGGTGAGCAGCTAGAAATCCACCAGCCCTGTAACCCTGACCCCGCTTACCAAATCTGATGATACTCAGTGTATCTGCATGTTTGCTTTCTTTCCAGCAAACAGTCAAACATGATTACATGCTTTCTTCATTTCCATATTAATAGCACACCCGTGTGAAGAATTAAGGAAAGCACATTTCTGGAAATCTCATCTTTGATTTAAAAATTTCCAGTGTGGCGATGGACAGAGAGATACACCAAGGGGCAGAAACACCCCTGACATGGGGCGCAGATGGAAAGCTGTCCCTGCCAGCCACTCCCTCCCGAAACGCCTTTTCTCCAGTCAGTTCCTTTTTTTTTGTCTTGTTTTTTAAATTAACACATAGTAATTATAAATGCGAATGAGATACAATGTGATGTTTTAATCCACTGTACAATGACAAAATCAGTGAATAAGCAGCACACCCATCAGTCACTTATCACTTCTTTGTGGTGAGAACATTCCAAATGGCCCTTGTAGCTATTTGGAAACAGACAGTTTATTCCCAAAAGCAGTCACCCTACGTTGCAGGGAAGTGGCAGGCCAGAGCTTATTCACTCTGTCTTTGTCATATTTTGTGGGCTGACATCTTCTTTCTCTTTCATGGCACTGAAATTTAAAGCTCCTGTGGCTTCTCTGTCTTTATTGGGGTGTAGAGGTCTCCTAGTGGTGGACAAAGTCCTTCTTAGACCTCAAGATGACGATGACCTTATTCCCTCCTCTTGCCAGCCTCAAGCCCTTCCTCTTCCAGTTGGATGGTTCTATTTCCTGGCACTGTTCTTCAGATTTGGGGCTGAGGCTAATGTGCAGCTGAAGAACGGGGGTATAAGGACATAGGTGAGGCCCCGATTTTCCCAAGTCCACCCACAAGTGTGCAAGCTGTCACACTCTGTCCTTGCGCTCTCACCTGGATGAGAGCCTTCACCAGCTGAAGGGACCACTGGGCGAATCTGCAGGCTCCGGAGGCAGCGAGAGCTGGGTCTGCATTTGCCTGCTCCGTGAACAAGCTGTGCCAATCTGAGAACATCACCCCACAGCACTGTTCTGCAGCTGCTGAAATAGGAACAACAAGAGTGTCCACCCCATAAGGTTACAAAGCATTTTACATAAGGGTGCACATAGAGCACTTAGCTCAGCGCCCAGCATAGTCAGACATTGTTATTTTATTTTTATTGCTCTAAATAATGCATCAATGTTCGATGCTCCTCCAGTATTAGGTCAGCAATCCTGGGGACACAACCTGCCAGCCTGCCACAAACCCTGGGCAGCGAGGAGCAGGGCCAGCTCTGCGGAGAGGTGAGGCGCCACCTTGCCTCCTCCCTTGCACTGCTCCCGGAGGCAGGGCCTGCTCAGGAGAGTGGAGGCGCTCCCATCAGCCCCACCCTGCCTCTTCCCTTGGGCCAGAACTCAGTTTCTTAAACCTGCCACAGTCAGAGATCCCTCTGAACTCGCTTCAAGTGCCTTACACCCCTGAGTTGGGTGTAGTATAGATGGTTTATTTTTAAAGGGCTCCCAAGTGGCCTGTGAGGAACCAGCAGCCAAGCAACTCACTTAGGACATGAACACAGATCTTCTGTGTATAGACAGGCTTGTTCCCCACGTGAGCCTGCTGCCTGGAACAGAGAAGCCTGCCAGCTCTCCGGAAGTGGTTGCTATGCTCAGCTTTCTGTCACTCTGACAAAATACCTGAATAATGAAATTAAGAAGAGGAAAGTATTACTTTTACTTCCAGTTTCAGAGGATTTAGTGTATGGGTCCACGGTTGAGTGGCCCTCCTGCTTAGGGCTTGTGACAGCACAGTGCATTCTGGCCAGAGTGTGTGGTAGACAAAACTGCTCTCCTCAGGGTGACTGGGAAGTAAAATAGAAACAGAAAGAGGCCCGAGTCCCAGTATCCCTTCAAGACCACGCCCCCAATGACCTCACTTCCTCCCTTAGGCCCTACCTTCCAAAGCTGTACCACCTGCAATGGCAGCGGACCAGACTTTCAACACATTGGCGTTTGGGGGATGCTGCAGAGCCAAACCACAGCATTGGTTGGCCGAAGTGCAGCACTGTCCCCTTTCCTCCCCAGATAACCTTCTGCCCATTGTGCAGACTCCAGTCTCAGGTGAGGTCCTTACCCACTGTATTCCTGTTTCTAGGAGCCTTAGCTTGCACTTGGAGTTCCTGAATTCCACCATCTGCTCAGAATGTAAACTCTAGTGTTGAGTGTATGCTGGAGAGGATAAGCAACTCACTTAAAACAATTTGGAGCTTTCCTTAAAAACACAAAACAAAAATGACCCATTCCGTTTGGGGAATGGGAGTAAGGAGGATGACAAGAAGTTTTCCCTTCACTTCCCCTCTCTTCTCATCCCTCTGTCGGCACTGATCGTGTCAGTGTTGATTCCCAGCCCGGTTTCCCTCTGTGCACCTGTCTGAGCCACCTGTCCTGGTGAGTCCTGGAGCTGTTCTGCTCCAGCACCCTGGTTTTGTCCCTCCCACAAGCTTCTCGATGACTGGGAATTGACTGCTTGTCTGGGAAACACCATATGTGCGAACTAAGTTTATAAAGCAGTATGTTTGAGAATAAATTTCAAGATGCTATTTTTCAGCAGCCTATGAATCACTTAAACCCATTTGCAAAATAGACTGTTTTTTGCTGGGAGAAATTCATTTTTGATGACCATAGAGAGAAGGAAAGTCGCAGTGTATGGAGCTTTCCCTCCAGAGAGCTTTGGGCTGTTCTGCCAGTAGGGGTAAGAATGGGCAGCCATATAACCTTTAAATTCAAGTTCCTGAGTAATAATAATATAGATCATATGTGATACTGCAGACTAAGAGTCTAGTTTTCAGAGCTGCATGGTATTTTGTCATATAACTTGGAATTTGTTTTGGTCTTTCACCAGAAGTAAGAAGACAAACATTATAATAATAAAAAAAAATTTAGAGTTGCTACATGCCTTGATCTCCCAAAAAGCCATGAATTTCACTGCCTCCTCATGCAAAATGTGTCTGGAAGATACTTCTGCAGAAGGAATGTTGGCAAGAGCTCAGGTGCTGAGACGCACGGAGGCCTGAGGATCCCAGGTGAGAGGTGGGATATGAGGGCAACACGGAGGGTGGAGATCTGCCCGGAGCTCAGAGGCCCTGGATTTCATTGTTCGCATGTGCTGCCTTTGTGTGTCTGTGTGATTGTTGGCCGAATCATGCCTCTTTAGCTCTCCACTCATGCGTGTGCTGTTTTTTACATCCTTATCTGGAGAAGCTGGGGCCTGCTAATGATGATGGAAAAAGCATGAGAAAAGGTGGCAGCACCACCTCACCAGGAGCAAAGCCAGCATTTAAGTCATCGCCGAGGATCAGGGCCCTTGGTATCAATCCTGTTGCTTTCTGAGCACAGCGTGCCAGGTGGTGCCAGGGCACTGCCTAGCGAGCAGTGGTAGGTCACAGAAATGTGAGCCAGGAATCAGCCACCCTACAGGACAGATGGCAGCAAGAGCAAGGGACTGCAGGGACACTCTTGTTTCCTTGGTGTAATAATCATGCTGGCTTCTCTCTCCCAGCACACTTCCTTCTAGCCATGGTAGACAGGGCTGCATTGCTAAAATCAGTTAGTTCTCCTGGGATCAAACCAATCAAACCTGACAAATTCACTGGGTGATTAGGATGTAAATTCCCATGGTACTGGGGCACATGAGCTGGGATTCCTGTGCAGATAGACAGGAAAAGTGGACTGACTATCGAGTTTTGGCCCCAAAGCAAATCCCAGGTCAGTGCTGTATAGAATCCAGTTTTTCCTCCTTTCCTGCAGACCATTCAGAAAGGACAACCATGGCTTATGCTAACCTGCTTCTGCATAGCCTAAACTAGTGATGGTGAACCTTTTAGAGCTTTCAATGATACAAACAGCCCACTGTGGCACCTGTGCCTTAGGTTTTCCACCACTGGTCTACATGGTTGAAAGCATCTTAGATGTGTGGCTGGACTTTGTACAGTATATGTGCCTACTGGGTGTGCACAGTGAGTCGGTTTTTTTATAGAACCTCAGGATCTGATGTCTGGTGTTCAAGGAAGTCGTGTTATGTTATGACTTTCACACAGTTTGGTTTTCCACTCTGAACCTTCAGCCTTTCTGCATAGTGGCTCTGGTCCCACGGGGAGGAGAAGGAAATGCTGAGGTTCTCCTAGTGTCCTGCAAGCCGGGAGCCTGGAGGGTGGGACTTGTGGAGACTCCCACTGGTCACCAGATGTTATGAAAGGCATTGTCCTAGCAGTAACACACATGGGTGGGCACGTGTGCACTCTCCTGTCCCTGAGGAGGAATGTGGGCCTCAGCTCAGTACATACCCTCAAGTGAGTGCAGGAGATCACACACACGCACACACGCATGCACACACACACACACACACACACACCACCTCACACTGCTGCAGTCTCCACCTTTCCTGTTGGCTTTATCTCTTGGTGGCAGCCAGAGGCCACATGGTCTGTGCATCCATGATGCTCACTTGACAAAGCTGCTCACTATGTGTTTCTTAGAATGCATTCCCATTGGTAGACAATGCCTGACTTCTCTTCAGTGTTTAAATTTCTTCTTCAGTCGCTTTCAGTAGTTTATACCTTTCTAGAAAAATTGTCCATTTCATCTAGAGTATCTAATTTACTTGTATAAAATTCCCTTCTAATCTAGTAATGATGATCCCTGTTTAATTCTTGATTTTACTGATTGTGACCTTTCTTTCCTTTTTTCCCCTGATGAGTGTAGCTAAAGCTTGATATCACTGATCTTTAAAAGATACCAGGTTTAATTTCATTGACTTCTCTCTATTGTTTTTCTACTTTCTATTCACTTATTTCTGCTTTATCTTTGTCACTCACTTCCTTCCTTCTGTTTATTTTGGATTTAGCTTCATCTTTTTTTTTCCTTAAGGCAGAAACCTTTCCTAGTTCCTTAATGTGGAAAGTCAGGTGATCAATTTAAGACATTTCCTCTTTTTGACATGGATTCTGAGCTGCATCTGAAAGGAGATGAAGGCTGTCATGACCCGTGTGAAAAACACACACCTGACCACCTCCAGTTTCTAGCTGTTCGTCCACAGGGAAGCCCGATGGATCTACGACAGGATATTTACACTGGGATGGGCTCTGTGGTGATCTAACCTGCTTCCACTCCGCTGTTTGGAACCCGAGACTTAGAGAAGGCAATAACCCTCTCCGAGTTTACATCAAGGATTAGTAGTACACAGTGCACACATGGGTAAGCTTGCCATCTTTCTGGGCTGTGTGTACTGTCTCTAGACAACCAGAATCATCTACTAAAGAGGAAACATGGTGTCAGCCCTACAGAACAAGTGTCTCATAGCAACCTCAAGCATCTTCCGCTAGTATTCTAAATAGAAACACATCCAGAGTTCTCGTGGAGCCAAAAGTGGGATGAAAGCTGTGAAGGCCAAGAATGACATCATTCTGGGAGGACATAGGGCAGCAGAATGGAGAAATCAAGAGGGGCCCAGAGGCAAAGCTAAGGCCAGTGCGGGGGAAGCCAGAAATGGGCTGGTCTGGGGCAGGCATCAAGCCAGACAGACCTCATGGACAATGACCTGGCCAGGGCCCATAGGAGACTCAGGAACATAGCACAGCCTTACTAGGAGTGGAGTCAGGGTGTACAAGCATCCCTGAATGCATACTTCCCAGCAGCTTGGGGCTAGATGTCCTCCTCTGCCTGCTCTCGCGACACCCTGAGTCCTGGTGTTTGGAGTCTTCCTCTCTGGAAAAATCACCATCATAGGGTCCCTGTCGCCTCCTGTGTGCCCATGACTCAGACTTAGCCACTGTTTCTTCCCATGTGAGTACACACCCTGGAATAAAATGGGTCCAAATCTTGCCCCTCCCTGGCACAGAGCAAAGGCTTTGGGGAGACACCCCCAAAGCAGGTGCAGACTCTGACACGAAGGGCCTGGGAGAGCCAAGCCATGAGATCTGCCCTGGATGTAGCCCATCCCAGAAAGCCGGCCTCTGCAGAGGGAAGGCAACTGTTGGCAGTGACAGTTCATGGGTCCACAGGTCAACGCCTCCAGTCCTGCTCTGCATGGCAAGGATGGAGACAGGCAGGCTGGGAGGAAAATGAGCAAAGAACTTGGGTCCACCATGGAAGAGACCTGAAGGCAGAGACCCTAAACTTCTCCATGGTCATCCTTTTGTGTGAATTCAGCCTCCCCGCAACACGTCTGCCCCCAGGTGACGCCAACCAAAGCCAGCTCTCCTGAAGAAGTGGAGACACAGGATATGGTTTCAGTTAAAGCTTAGTTGGTGTGTGCATCGCAGAGGATGACAAGGTGACACCTTATTCTGATGACACCTGTCCCAGTGTGCCCTCAGGGTCTACTGAGAGCAGGGTTGTTTATAATGAAATAGTCCTGCTTCAAGTTTTCCTTAACCTACATCGAGACAGTTATGTACACACTGGCGTAACTGCCAGGACATTAGCAGGGAATCATTCGTCACGTTACCTGTAAGCGCCCGACCGTGAGTACTCCGAGGGTGAAGGAAATGGCACCTACAGCTGGGTTAAGACAGAAGTAAAGGCAGGGATGGAGTGAACAGCGGATGGCCATCTGTGACCCGGGGAAAAGCAGATCATCCTTAAGAGGATGTTGTGCAGAGGAAGATTAAAAGTTGTCTTTTTAATGGAGTGTTTTCCATCCCAAAGAGAGTATTTACATCCTTAATATGTCTACCTCAAGTTGCTCTTAATTTCTGGCTAATTGAGTCAGATTTACAAATCAAATCTGTTTAATGTAAACGGAAACCCAGTTAGACTTCACCCTTTCCACCTGAGTCATTCTGATAATTAAGTTCCTGATTTATAGCCTCTCTCTCTCTCTCTTTCTCCCTTCTTCCCTCTCTGTACCCTTTCATCAGATTGCCTATGGTCAGTCCACCTTGGACACCCCAGGATGGAAACCACGCCATGGCTGGAGATCTCTGTGACCTTGGACAATCTCAAATCCACTGGTTTAGGCCATCGACACCTTGAAGGCCCAATTCACTCACCTAACCTGTCTGCTTCTTTGCCAAGAGAGCAATACCCAATCACAAACACTTTTTGAATAGGTGATAGACTGCTTCAAATGTGGATTTGTTTTAGGAATACCTTTTCCAACATACAAAGCATCTTTCTGCACCCTATCATTGATTCTTACATTGAAACAGTTTGGTGAGTCAAAGCCAGTGTCCTTTATTATCATTGAAGTTCAGAGTGGTAATGGTGATCATTCAAGTTTGGGAAGGTAGTCAGTGGTAGTTAGTGGTAGAGCCATGGATTTTAAAAGTTTTTATTTCTATTGATACACGCTCATGCTGTATAATGGTTACATTCACCATGGGGAGTTGGTCCATGTACATAACACATCTTAATTCTTTTCACATCCCCTTCCTTCACCCACCCCTCCCCACTTCCCTCTGTCTCTTGGTCTCTTTCCCATCTGTCTCCCGGTTTCTTATTGTCTGTCTTTTATTTTGCTCTTTGACATATGTATACTTACAGTTTCTCATATAAGAGAAACCACGTGATCCGTAAGCTCCCGTGTCACACAAGATGAAAACCTACTGATCCTGATCATAAATCCTAAGAGAGTTTGATTTCAGGCAATAATCTGAACCCAAACGAGGCATGAAGAGGGCCCAGAGGCAGAGGGCACCATCTTCTGCTTTCAGGTGTTCTCTGGATTTCCCCCTTCATGGAAGTCATGTATCCAGCATCAAGAAAGGGGAGACAGGAGAGTCTGTTCCTGAATCTCCAGTCCCTTGGCACTGGGCTCAAGGTACTCGGCGTTTGGGGTCTTGTACATTGGACTTATGTCCATATGTATAACCCACAAAGCAAAAACACCATGGCGCAGCTCACCGGCTTCACCAGGATCTTCCCTGAGAAGCCTCCATCCCAGGCATATCCAGGGCTCTTCCGATGTCCCCACCTAGCACTCAGCGACTGCTTTAAAAATCCCTTCCCATCACTTCACTTCACATAAAATTGGGACCTGATCTCATTGTCTGTGTCCACGATGACATGTTTGGCCTCCTCCTGGCTTTTTGGTCAAATGTTCCTTGGGTAGAAGATTCCCATTCACCATCACAAAGAAAGGAGCTCATCATCCATGGCATTTTCCACATTGGTCTTTTGCATTCCTTTCGTGTGTGTCACTACCCCAGGTAGTTCATCTTCCTTGCTGCATCATGAGGGAGAGAGGGTAGAGGGGAGTCTGATGGGCTTTGCTTTGCTCATTGCAAGCACAGGGTACCATGCCTTATATATTCTGCTTGTGGTCAGCAGAAACAGTGGCTCCCAAATATGTCCACGTCCTCGTCTTCTGTGAATATGACTTCCTATGGCAAAAGGATTTTGTAGGTGTGATTCAATGAAAGAACTTGGGATGAGATTATCCTGGATCTCATGGTGCTGTATAATCAAATAGTCCCTCCAAGAGAGAGATAGGAGGAGTCAGGATTGGAGGAGGTGTTGTAAGAAGGAAATGATGTGCTTTATGGAAGAAGGGGCTACAAGCCAAAGAGTGGAGGCATCCACTGGGAACAGAGAAAGGTGAAGAAAGAGACTTCCTTCAGAGCCTGCAGAGGGACACTGCCCTGGGCTGCCCACAACCTTGACCTTACTCAGTGGAGCTGAATGTGAACTTCTGACCTCCAGAACTGCCAAGAAATAAACTTGTGTTGATTTTAAACACTGAGTCTTTGGTAATTAGTTACAGTAACAACAAGAAACTAAGTGTTTGAAAAAAGTTTGCTGATTGAAAAAATGACCGGATGACTGAGTGAATGAATTCAAGGGATTTCAAAGTGAACTCCTGTTTTACCACGTTTTCTTGTTTCCTGTGTCTGACCCCACTGGGGGTATTTCCACACATAAAGACATGATTTAATATTTATGAATATTGTTCAGGAGGTCCAATTAGATGCAAAAGTTTAAGCAAGGTCACTGATCTTGCCACGCCTGCTATCAGTCCTGTTCTAGAAAGCACGAGACCTGAGGCAACAGCAGGAAGCGAGGAGGCAGCACGGACAGAGGGCTGGGTTTTCTGGGGCTCTGGGCTCCCCAGGGCAGGAAGGTGGTTAGACCTAACCTTGGTTAGACCAGGAGCTGCCTGTGCTGTCTCCCGCTGCTCCAGCTGTCACCTGGGGAGGCACAGAAGCACAGGGTAAAGACAGTAGCCGTCAAAGGCACACCGGCTATACCAGAAGTCTTTCTCGAACTGCCAGGAATTTTGTGCAGAAACTTATTTCTGTGTAAAGACAAATTCTCATCACTATTACAGACCACAGTTCAGGATCACAGCATTTCTGTTCAGTGTATATTTACCTTTTTCTGACTGACTGGTGTTCCCTCTTTTAGCTTTAATTAGAAATCAAACTAAATAATATGATATGCTATAGTGATTGACACGAGCTTTTTTGACTCCAGGACCAAAATCCACTAAAACAAACAAACAATAATAATCCAAAGGACTGTGACAGTGGTATTCCCCTAACTCTCAGGCACAGAGAAAATTTAATCAAAGTTACGATTATGTCAGAAATCAATTACTATGTAAGGTTACTCTTACTGAACTTGGCCTTGCAACTCTTCCTATCCCCTTGCTATAGTCCTAACTATGGTCTTTTGGAGAGGGAGCCATCCTTTTGCATGGGCACACACGCGCGCGCTCACACACACACACACACACCACACACACCCCTTTTCATGGGCTGTTACCTGAGACCCATCATCTTCTCATTTTCCCAGATAGCATGTATCATTCACAGGAAGCTGAGCAGAATTTGAATGAAATCAAATGAGATTTCCCTCAGCTTCAAATGAATTGGAGTGGAAGATGATAATGCTTTCTATTTTTTTCTCCTGCTATCCACCATGCCACGATCATCTCTCAGCTTGAAAAAAAATCTCTCTGCAGTGTTTCAGATTTAAATACATTACATTTTATGTCATTTCTAAATTTTAACGACTTGTAATTCTCTTAGCTGCACAGAAAGGCACACGGAGATTTTGAGATCTCCCCTGTCTGGCTGAAATGCAGCCCACAGGCTCCGTGAAGCTGAGTGTGACTGGGTCGGTCTGAAAATGACCTCCAAGCCCTCTGTCTCGGTGTTGCACACTGCATCTTTCTGCCTCGCTGAAAAAAATTAAAGCTTAAAATTTCAGCCAAACACATGATTGTAGTGAAACACCTTCTAAGCAAAAGAGAGGAGAGAGAATTCTTGGGTGCAAGTGCCAAGTAAGCCATCCTTTACATTTGGATATAATTTTACACTGGACTGGAGCAGAATTTTTAGTTACTAGTGTGATCTATTTTTGTCAGCCCTAAAAGATGTTTTGGGGACATTCAACATAAAGTTGCATGAATAATTTTCACAGTTTTTACTTGAATGTCTGGGCATATTCAATCGTCCCACATATTATTAGCAAAAGCGTAACCGACTGCTCTATACGCTGGGCCTGCTCAGGACCCATTGCATGGCTCCAAAGTGCAGCTACCATTTTCTTGACTCAGTAAAGTTTCACTCTATGCTTCTCACAGATATTTTTGTTCAGTTCCCCAGTTTCTGTATCTCTACCTACCAGTCCGTGACTATGGGCTCACTCTCATCGGGAAACTGTACTAAAATAGCAGGGAAAGGTCTGGCGCTACCCTGCTGTTCTTTTGAGTGCTGATGTGTCCGATGACAGAGGGACAGCATGGATAGTTCTTAAGCAGACAGAAAGGCTCTGACTTTTAAAGTCACAGGTTCGATGATGTAGACAATGAGGGTAGAGCATTCATTGGTAATAATCTCAGCGCAACCTATTTTACTGGGACTTCTGGAATTGTTACCTAAAAATATTGTATCAGTCAGAAGATATGGTGCTGATGAAGCCACAGCAAAAAATGGGTTGTCTCTGGTTCTCTCTTGAATGTGTGTACTGGGGACCTGCGACCCAGTGTGTTAGTTAACGCATACGTGGACAGCCACCTGCACACAATGCCAGATGTGAACTTTAAGGGCAAGAAAGCCACATTTGGAAGACAACTGGTGCGCAGACTACAAATATTTCAGGGCAGACCGTGTCTCTCCAGATCCTGAATAAGTTGTGAAGCGCCAGCCCTCTGCCCATAAACAGTTTCCAGACTTGACCTTCCTTTCTCTGAGTCCCACTGCCTGGCATTTTACCTTGCTGACTTTTCTTACTATTTGTGAGACAGAATTAATAATCTCAGCCTCCCAAGTATGGTTGTTGTGGGACACTTTGCATTTCCTAAAACATGACATCTGTTCATTCAACAAATATTTAGTGAGCAGCTACTTTATTCCTGGTGCTATGCCAGGTACAGGGAAGACAGCTGTGGTCAAGGTAGATGTTGCTACTGATATTATTAGAAGTATGACCTTAACACCTACTACTTCCTCTACTGCTATGAAAGCAGTAGATATTTAAAAGGAATAGCAATGTATCTTCATTTTGACGCTCTTTCCTGTCACAGTTTTAATTTGTTTTTCTTTTTGTACCAGGGATGGAACTCCATTCCTTGCACTTGTGAAGCAGGTGGCAGAACCCCTGAGCTAAATCCCCAGCCCCACAATTTTAATGTTGAAGAACCTCAGTATACTGAAATTTAAGCTAGTGTCACTCTTTTTATTTTGTAGGTGCTACCTGAATAAATTGGTTAAAAAATTAAAATGAGCTATTTTTTGTATTTTTAATATTGGAGATATCTGCACAACTGCTCAATTATTTCTTTTATTTTCAAAACATCTGCTGATGATTTTGAAGACAATGATGCAATCTCCCTCATTGGCACTAATTAGATTTTTTATTTTTTTGTTTTGTTTTTTTGGTACTGGGGATCCAACTCTGGACCTTGTGCTTGCCAGGCAGGCAGTGGAACCACTGAGCTAAATCCCCAGCCATAGATTTTTTACTTTTAATTTGATTCACATCACACATGTGGGTCCAACAAAAATCAGAACCAACAAGAACCAGATAGATGCAAAAACTCGAACAATCTCGAAGGAAGTCAGATGCTGGACCTCCATAAATGTATTCAGCTTATATTTTTAATTTTCTTGTTGTAAGAAGTATTTTATACAAGAAGCAATAAAAGCTTTGAAGTTAGAATTTACTTCAGCCTCTATTTCATGCTAGGCATGTTTGTTACACGTTTCACACAGCTGCCTGCATGCTCTGAGCCCGGGATTACCGTACATGATTTGTGGGTGAAGGCTGAGAGTTTTGGGAGACACAATAATATCCCAGACCGATTCGGCTGTGCTTCGAGGCTAGTATTCCTCCTGTTGTACACATTGGCTATTTCCTGTCTGTCTGTCTAGCTGTCTTGCGAGATCTCTCAATGTGACTCAGTTTATGTGCCACTAACCATTAGGGGCAGGGTATCAATTCATTTGGTGTCTTACTGGGGAGCAGCTTTCTCAGAATGAAACCCAAGTCTTATCAATAATGGAGCCTTTAAAGGCAAGGCTGGAATTGTGCAGAAATGCCTTCCACAGGGGTGGCTGGCAAGGACAGTGACACTTTCCAATATGCTGGTTATCCCGAGACTTTTGCTGCATCAGAACCAACTCGAAAACTCACTCAAGTGCAGGTTCCGGGGCCCTGCTCTGCACCAGCCATATCCCCAGGAGGTTTCAGATTAAACAGAACGTGTGCATTTCTGACAAATTTCTGCACAATGTTTGAAAACCAGTGTCCTGTGCCAGCCTACCCAAGGGAGCTGTAAATGAGGACAAAGAAGTGACAGACATTGTTTCCTGTGGCAGCAAAAACTGACGAAGAAGCTGATTTTGAGATCATACTTTTTTATGTTATTGAGACGGCTATGTGTCAGGCAGAAGTGTCACCAAGAACTTTTTCTCTGAGGAATGAAACATGGATGAGACCAGGCTATAAAGGCCCCAGCAATGCTGAGGCTGGGTCTTGGTGCAGATTCCAGGAGAGACGTCACTGTACTGGTCGTCTTCATTTGCCATTGCTGTTGTTTTTGTTACTTCCTGCTATTCCTTTGATCGTCAAGTTCTATAGGTTTTGTTTTGTTTTGTTTTGTTTTTTGGTACCAGGGATTGAACTTGGGACCTTGTGCTTGTAAGGCAGGCGCCAGAACCACTGAGCTAAATCCTTGGCCCTAGGTTCTATAGGTTTTGAATGGCCCATTGTTTTTCTATAGAGCCTTATTTTGTGCATATATTTTTGCAGAACATTAGGTCTTCCTTAAGAAAATAGATGTGATTAGAGCAGAAATGCCATGTAAAGTCTTATCAAATCTACTGATTATGGCCCAAAAAGTAGAAGATGGAGAAAAACTGGCAAATGTAGGTGGAATGATTGAAAGAAAAGGCGTGCAAGCCTAGTAAGTACTCCTTGCAAAGTTGTGCTAGAATTTCTTCCTGAATTTGACAAAAATATTACTAATGGTGGCTCGGCCAGCCCTGTCTTCTGGGTTAAAGACCACAGGAGCAAAAAGAGTCATAAGCAGACACATACCTTCAGGTGTGCAGCTAATGGAGTAAAAGCCCTCTGCCCTCCTTACATGGAAGCCCGCACTCTGTACCCACATAGGGGACATAGTTCACCTTGCCAAAGTCTCGCCTGGGGTTCTCTATTTTAGTTCCAACATACTTTCCCTTTCCATGGGCATCAGTTCATTCCCCATGACACCAAATCAGTAGCATATATTCTCAGGCAGGAGCTGCAGGTAAGCAGAGGTAATGAGACTCACGTGAGGCCAGAGCTTGCCAGACAGGCTACCTAAAGCAGGTGAAATCTGAGGTCTTGTCCCTTGTGTCCAACCCCAAACCTTTGTGGTCATTGTATGAAAATAGCCAAAATGCACTTTCAGCTGAATGTGCAAGGCTTGAATGCAGAGGTTCCTGTGTCTGCTGGCCTCACACCATCTATAGGATCGAGTGTGTAGGAGAGCATCTCTGGGGTGTCATTAGTGCTTTGATAGTTGTCTTGTCATCTTAAATGAGCTGGATGGAGAATTTATGTTTGGCCCACATTGTGAGAGAAGGCTAATGTTTTAATCCCATATAAGCTTCTAGTGGCTGATGTGGCTACATCAGACAATGTGGAAATAGAATGAAAACTTGCTGAAAATGTGCTTCTCAGATGAGCTAATGTGGGTGCATTAAAGGCAGAAATCTGGTGAGCTGGCATCTACAAAGTCATCGGGCGAATGGAACTTAGAGTTAAGTAATGAAATGGAGCTCTTAGGCAGTGAACCCAGGCTTCTGTTTTGTTTTGTTTTGTTCTTGGTTAAGCAATGAACTTCATTCAACAGACCCCACTCCTGGGCTAATGGGGAGGTTGTGGTAGGTTAGGAAAAAAAGGAGTAGACAATGTTCTGAGTTGATTAAAATGTCTGCTAAGTGAACGCTCCAAGTTCTGTGCTGAGGACGGCCACCAACAAGTTCACTAGCTGATGCAGCTACTTGATGAGTATCTGAATAAACAGCTTCCTCTGAGAAAGCCTGGACTGTGGTAGCCACAGATGCAGTACGTTCTCCATCTGCTCGAGTCTTAAGCAAACCTCCCTCAGACAGGCATTTTTAAGCAACTTGGAATGTAAGGTGACTTGCCCGCCTCCTAACCCTGTATGGTATAGGATTAGAATATTTGTTTCGGAAATAACGTTGCATATTATATGCAGTGAGGTTGGTTAGGAGAACCAGTAACTGTAGTGTACTGGGTTTGCTCTTGCCCGTCACCTGCATTAGCATCATTCCATGGGTTTATTGAAACATCCTTGTGGCCCCCATCTCACCCCCAGGGTGTGTCACTCATCAGGATTGGGTGAGTCGCGAATATTTAATGTCCTAGCAAATACTGATGTAGCAGGTTTGGGGCCCACTGTGAGAACCACAGAAAAGAGACGGCTGGTGGGGTGATGTGAGGGGCAATCCCAGTTGCCTAAACCCAAGGAATGGACTCCAGGACATGGAGCACAGCCAAAGTGAGAATTTAAGGCTGGGGATTTGGCTCAGTGGTTCCGCCTCCTGCCTCACACACACACACACGCACACACACACACACACACACACACACACAAAAGAAAGAAAGAAAGAAAATGAGAATTTAATGTTGGTCTTGCAAGCCTGAGTGTCTGGTAGGCAGGCACACCAAGGACACTTCCCATACGCATTTTACTCCGTAGTGCAGAGATCTCTCCCCCAGGTTCTCCTTGGTCCTGTACTATGGAGTGGGCAAGCTTCCTGGATGCCACCTAGGTTTTATCGTTTCCCTATGGGGTGTTCTTTTCTCTCCCTTCTCCACTCGTGTCTGTATTTCTCCACAAGGATTTTCTTAAGAGCATTTCCTGTCCTCCAATGCCGTGTTTGCTTAGGCTTCCACATGCCTGAGTTTAGTAACATCCATGGGCCTTCAGGCAAGTTTAACTGCTAGTAATTTTCCACTAGGAGTTAGCTCCTTTTTCTTGAAAATGGACCACTTGAAGTTCCTATTTCTTACAGGCGGTGAGAGCTTCCACCAGGATCTGTGGAACCCGGAGTCCTTACTAATTAGCTCTCCCTGCAGCCAATGTCAATCCACTCAATCCTTCCTCACGACTCCGTTGTGTTTTTATACAGCGGGTAACTGGAGAATTCAGTCTGGTGGTGCTGATTAATGGTATTTGATTAATTCTCCCTGAAACTCTTACCTCATGGTAAATGTTTTCCAACTGAATGGTTGAAGAAAACATAGCCTACTTTGTCATTATCAATAAGTTATTTCATGATCAGTGGACATTCAACTCCCAGATCAATCACCGTGCCTTGGAACAGAGCCCACTCCTAAGTCAGCCCCTCACTCACACTGCCCAGGCTTGGATGACTGCATAGTTTGTCTGTGACCTTTTCATCCAGTTTAGTCTGAGCTGCTTTGGTTCAGCATTATTTGGCCTGGGGATTTTAAGGGACTGGGAAGGCTCATTGATTATTTTCCTTCGGATTATGCCACATATGTTAAAAGTCACTAAGCAACATCTGAATAATCCCATTCACTAGAGGAAAGGAAAAGAGCAACATTGGGTCCTGTGTTTCAGGCCCAGAATGTAAATGTAGTGTGTGACTGGGCAGTCTCTAGCAACCATCATTTACCATGTTGTTATATTGACACACTAAATATATTCGGTCTAAATTTCCCCGCAGCTTCTAAGATGTGAGTCAAATCCTCTTCCTGAGCATGCTACAGTAGGATAAATGAGGATCAGTGCCTGAAATAAGATGTTTAGCTTCTTGAATGTTTCTTTATTCAGGGTTGTTAAGCAATGGTTTGCAAGGCCGGAACATAAAACAATATTTAACAGTCATTTTCAGTCTCCGAGTCCATAAGCACCATTTAGCATCACTCCCCATGAACACACATGTCAGCGAATATCCTAACCTCGCTTCAACACGAATCCCCACAGCTAACGAATGGTCCTGTGGGAGAGTGCAGACAGCTTCAGTGTGCAGCACCACGGGGTGTCCTCTAGGGGCCCAGTTTGGAAATCGTTTTATCTTTCGCATTTTCAGCTGATTATGGACAAAGAAGACAGTGGCAGGGACGAGCTTCCCCTTGTAGACGGTGACATTAGAGAAAGACTGGAGAAAGTATAGGCAGCCATTTCTGGCCTCTTGTACTCCTTTCCTCTTTGGACGTTCTTTTCTGGAGCAGACAAGCACTTCTTTAGGTTTAAAAATCTACAGAACCAAAATCTTTTAGATGAATGAGGAGAAAAACCTTATCTATTTGCCGGATAGATAAGGAAGACATTTTTCCTATAGCTGTAATTACAATTCCAAGCTCCATGTAAAAGTTCTCTCATATTATTGTAAAATTATTTCATCTCCTATTTGGAAAAAGACTCTAAATAGCATATAGTGTGGTGCACTTCTAGATGACATGGAGAAGGTCTGACAAATTGGGACACATTTATGAGGGCTATCAGAGCGCAAGCTCAACACACCTTTCCATTAAATAACTTTTCTGCTAAGGAAGTAATCACTAAAGCTAATAGTGAGAATATAGGTTTTCAATAACAAAGAACCAATTGTCTCCCATTTTAAATAACACAGTCTGTATAAGATGGCAGTTGCTTCCAACAATAATCCAAGGAAAATTGTCACCCAAAGGCTTCCCCATATTTTATAAATTCAAGTTTTCGTTAAGCATTAAAAAATGGTTTGGTTAGTGTTATCTTGCATAATTAGCCTTTTAAATGTCACGTGATTCAAGAATAAAGAAAATGAAATCAACTTCCATTTGAACAGCACTTTACACATTTTTATAAGGAGTTTTATTGAGATATAATTCGTATACCATCCAAGTAAGTCACTGACCTAGAGTATACTCCGCCATTTTAGTATATTCATAGATTACACAACCACCCCCACAGTTAATTGTAGACTATTTGATCATTCAGAAGCTCTGTACCTTTAGCAGTCTGTCTTCTACCAACCTTACAACTCGCTCAGCTCAAATCAATCACCAACCTGCCCTTAGGAGAGTCCCCTGTTCTGAACTTTCCCAGGAATGGAGTCACGTCTGTTGTGACTGGCTTCCTGCATTGGGCATAATGTTTTGAAAGCCCTACCATGTGGTGGCATGTTTTCAAGACCCATGTACATAGTACCATGTATCAGCATGACTCCTTTACATCAACACAATAATATTCCATTGCATGGGTGTACCGAGTTTTGTTCTCCAATTGCCTGATTCCTGTTTGATGTCCTGTCTGATGAATGTTTGGGCTGATTCCAGCTTCAGTGTCCTAAATAATGCTGCTATCAATATTCATATGCAAGTTTGGTATGCACTTACAGTTCCATTCTCTTGGGTGTATCCGTAGAAGGGCTGGGTCAATAGTAACTTGATGTTTCATTGTTTGACGAACTGCCAACCTGTTTGGTGGCTGTGCCATCTTCTATTCCCACCAGTATGAATGTTTGGATTTCCTGACACTCACTTCAGACTTGTTGCTATCTGACTTTCATACTTTAGCCACCCTAGTGGGTCAGAAATTGTATCTCATTCTCGTTTTGATTTGCATTTCCCTTTGGACAATGATGTAAAACATCTTTGCATGTGCTCATTGGCAGTTTGTATATCTTTCTTGGAGAAATGTATATTCTGATCCTTGCCCATTTTTGAATGAGTTATTTGTCTTTTAATTATTTATTATAAGAATGTTTTTAAAATTCTGGCTACATGACCCTTATGAGATATACCATAAACATACTCCTGCCTTTTGCAAATATTTTGTTTTCTTTATGTCCTTCAATGAAAACAAAAAAATGTTTAAATTTTAATGAAATCCAATTTCTTTCTTTTGTTGCTCATCCCTTGGGTGTCATGTCTAAGGAGTCTTTGCCAAACATGAAGTCATGAATGTTTTCTTCTATAGGTTTTATAATTTTAGCTCTTAACTTTATGTCTCTGATCCGTTTTTATTTAATTTTTGGCTATGGAATGAGGCAAGGATCTAATTCTACTCTCTGGCATGTGGCTATCAGTTGTCCAGCATTGTTTGTGATGAAGACAATTCTTTTTTCACTGAATGTTCTTGGTATCCGTGTGAAAAATCAATTGACCATAAATGTGTAAGTTTATTTCTCGACTCCCTCTTAATTATACTCCACTCATCTATCTGTTTATCCCTGTACCAGAACCACATAGTCTTGATTATAACTGGCTTCTGGTAAGTTTCAAAACTAGGCAGAGTCCTCTATCTTGTCCTTCGTAATTGTTCAGATAGTCTGGATACCTTATCATTTCATATGAATTTATGATCAGTTTCTCAGTTTCTAAAGAGAAATTATCTGGGACTCTGATAAAAAAATTGTGTCAAATCCATAGATCATTTTAGGGAACAATGACAGCATTATTAGGGAATTATAGGGACTAATAATGGCCTCACCCTCTTAACTCAGTACCGGGGATCAAACCCAGGGTGTTTGCACAGAGCCACACCCTCCACCTTTTTTATCTTTAATTTTGAGATGGGAATTAACTAAATCACTACATTGTCCAGGCTGGGTTTGAATTTGCAATCCTTCTACCTCAGCCTCTTAGCATTTAAGATTACAAGCATGTGCCACTGTACTCCATTAGGAGTAATTTCATTTTATTCACATTAAATCATTCCATGGAATGTTTGTCCATATATTTCGAACTCCAGTTTCTTTCATTAATCTCATAGTTTTCAGGGCATAGTGTGTTCTTCACACTTCCTCTGTTAAATTTATTCTTAAATAGACTATTTTATGCTATTGTGAGGGGAATTGCTTCAGTTTAATTTTCAGATTGTTCATTGCAAGTGTACAGATCTAAAATTGGGGGGTGTTTTTGTATATTGTAACCTTGCTTAACTCACATATTAGCTCTAGTCTTTTCTTAGTAGCTCAAAAGTTGATTGGAAAGAGATAATGTTTCTCAAGAACAGTTATGAAGACCATACCAGATCAAAGAGGAATGAGCCCACAGTTCTCACCGGGTGATTTGAGGGAGATTCCAAAGAACTGTAACAATCACGGGGTAGGGATAACATGGTGGCAGCCTGAAAAAAAGGAACAAGGGACCAGGACAGTCCAGTAGACACCCAGAAGACTAAAGATGACATCCCCAACCCACACAGGGGAGACCTGCTGGGTTACAGCCCAGAGGCGTGTTACCCCAGGCAGCAACACTGTGAAAAAGAAAAACCTCAAAAGTTTAAAATAAACAAAAGAGGTCCCTGATTATGCTGTGACTGTGCTAATAACTACTGATCAGGTGACAGTATTTTGAAGCTCTTGTGGGATTTCTTGGGAGATTTGGAAGATATACTATAGCATCTGTATCAGACTTTTGTAAAGGTTGCAAAGGAACAAAACCTGTATTTCTATCTGTCTGTCTGTCTGTCTCTATCTATCTCCCTATCTAATTTATATAATTGTGCAAAGGGATTTATTAGATAGATTTACAGTGTCAGAGGCAGGAGAGCCCACAGTGGCGGCCTATGGTCCACAGAGCTCCAAGATCCAGTGGTCGCTCAGTCCAAGAAGCTGAAAGCTGCAGAACAAGAGGGATCAAGGATGAGGCACCAGTCCAGGACTGAAGACCAGGAAGCCCCCTGGAAAGGCTCTGGTGTGAGTGGGCGCTGAAAGGCTGAAGGAGCTGGAGTCTGATGTCCGCAGACAATGGCAACAAAAGATGCACCCCTCCAGCAGCCTGGAAGATGCATCAGACCCCACCACCACCCCCAGCTGTCATTCCATCTGTGCTGCAAGCCTATTGGATGATGCCACTCACAATCAGGATGGTTCCCCACCCCTCAATTGGCTGGTCTACATGCCAATCATCTCTGGAACCACCCCACGGACACACTCAGAAATGCACTTTACTAATCTGCTAGGCTTCCCTTAATCCAGTCAAACTGACAGCCAAGATTAATTATCATATAATTTATATACTGATTTTTTAAATAAAGTGTCTTGCACACAAGTCTTCAGCTGTGCTATTAAACACCTTTTAAATTTCTTACTATTATATAGTTCATTCTCTGTCTGTCTTTCTCTTTTTGCCCACTCCTTCCTTTATCGGAATGTGACAAAATATCTGGGAATGACTTGACAATAATTAAAAAGAGACTCCTTTGCATATGGAGGTTTGAGAAGCACAGATCTGGATAGACTCTTTTCAAACTTGTCGCCATTATTTAACACAATATTTTAAGCTCTGCATTTGTATGTGTCCACTTTACATGATAAGAATTTCCCTATGGGACTTTGGCTACCCAAGTAAGGGTGCTTTTGAAATATCTTCAATCTATGCGTGACCAAAGATATATATGAATCATACTTTTCTTATACTCTTTTTCTTTACACTTTCGCCTAGCTTTTTGATGTAAGTAGCAGACACATTGTCTCTCTCAGATTCCAGCTTTAATTTCCCAAAGTGAGGTTGGGCTTGACACTTCCTTGGAGAGTGAAGTGGTTGGTACAACATCTAATCTAATGGACAGGCACATTAAGTCTCCATGGATCCAGTTCAGTGTTCTGCAGAAGAATCTGGCATGGAGCCCGACAGAAAATGCTCAGCCATCTTTGAAAGAAAAAGTTTTATGCTGGAAATGTTATAATGGTCTGTTTATTCCAGGGTGTCTTATTTATTACTAATCACTCATCTGTCATCACTGTGGCAATGCTTTAAGTAAATTTTGTATCTTACATAATGGAAGAATATATACATATATATATTATTCATGATTGAATAGAGAAGTTAATGGCTTAACCCCATGCCCTGATTACTAAAATTGAATGGCAGGAGGTCATCCAAATTTATGGATAAGGTCAAAGCATTGCGTTTGACCTGGAGAATGAAATAAGGACTGGAGTTTCGAGAAAAGTTGAATGAGAACTGTCGGTTAGAATTTGTTAGGGAGAAGTGTTAGACCATCAGGGCTGACACAACAAAGGACCACAAACTGAGTGGCTCAGACAGTGGGAAAGTGTCTCACAATCCTGGCGGCTACAAGCCCAAGACAAAGATGACTCTTCCCACACTCAGCGGGCTCTGCCCTGGGCCTCTCCCCTGGCTTCTGTAGCTCTCCAGCTTGCAGAAATTAGCACCGCTTGAGTTTCGTCATTAGCCCCACATCCGTATCTCCCTCTGTGTCTAACTGTCCCCTTTATGAGGACATCAGTCATATCGGATTAGGGGTCCTTCCTATTCCAATATGACCTCATCTTGGTTAATTACATCTGTCATGATCCTATTTCCAAGTAAGGTCTGGGTTCTGCATTCCTGAAGGCTGGGGCTTCATCTGCATTTTGGGAGGACACAATTCAACTCATAACAAGTGGCATAAGATTGTGAAATGGCCCAAGAATGTAGAGCAGGACAAAGGTTTCTCCCTCCTCCAGGTCTGTCCCAGGGCTCATTCTCCTTGAGGAAATACACACTCCATACTGGAATAGAGAGCTCCTAGCCAAGCAGTTGATTTCATGCTTCAGTGTAGATTGGAAGACTGAAGTCCCTTGAGTCAGAGCAAGGTACTCAGTGAGACAGGGGAGTTGTAAACCCAAAGCTGTACCTGGACCTCCTTCTTTCCTACACTATGCACCTGTCTCCAGTTCACCGGGAGCTGTGGCACTGAACAGTTTTGCTTTTGAAACCAAACCTTGGCTGCCAGTCTGACTGCTAAATGCAGGGCCCAATCTTGTGGAAGTGAACTTGGGCATCAGAGTTCCACATCTCTTCTTCAGTTGGCCCTCGAGGAGTCTCTGAGCGGACAGACGGGAGTCCTGGCTGTGTCTAGGACAGCATCCTGAATTCTGTCCACCACCTGTCTACAATTTCTCTGGCCTGTTGTGTCAGAGCCTAATGAAGCTTCAAGACTGTGAGATCAGTAGCTTTTCAATAGTTAGAGGTCTCTCCTGTGAATCTTTGGGAGCCTTCTGCATGGTGATCTTGGGAGAGTATCGTAAGTCATCTATTTTTTTCCCATTCTGGAGGTTGCCTTTTCAGTCTGTTGATTGTGTCTTTTGCTTTCAATTTGATGTACTCTCATTTTTTTAGCTTTTGCTTTTGTGGCCTACTCTTTTGGTATCACATTCATGAAATCATCAGCAAGGTCAAGGCCATGAATTTTATTTTCTCCTAGGAATTTTATAGTTCCAGGTCTCACCTTTAAGTCTGCATTCAAATAGTATTGCTTTTTTGCATGTGATATAAGATAAAGGCCTGAAGTCATTATTTTGAAAGTAGAAATTCAGTCTTCCCAATACTACCATCCCTTCCCACGACGTATTCTTGGCACCCTTTGTCGAAGATCATTGGACTATTTGCACAGATCTGTTTGACTTCTCTGTTCCTGCTGCAGACACATGTGTCTCTTTTGATACCGGCACCAAGCTATTTTGATGACTGCAGCTTTATAATACTCTCTGAAATAAGGAAGTATGATGCTTCCAGCCTTGTTCTTCTTTAAGAAAGAAATTCAGTTTTTTATAACTCCATGGGAATTTTAGATTTTTAAAATTTCTGTCAAGAATGCTACTAGGATTTTGATAAAGCTCGCACTCCCCGGATGGGGATGTAGCTCAGTGGTTCTGCTGCCTGCCTTGCAAGCACAAGGGCCTGAGTTTGAGCCCCGGCACCAAAACAGAAAAATGAAAAAAAAAAAAATCACACTCCGTTTGTAGTTCCCTTGGAAGTAGGGATATCCTAACAATATTAGGTCTTCCAAACCATGTATCTGATAAGGAGTTAATCTCTGAAATTTGTAAGTAATTCTTACAGTTCAGTAGCAAAAAACATTAAAACCTGATTAAAACATGGGCTAAGAATTTGAATATATATTTCTCCAAAAGAGACTTACACATGGCCAGCAGGTATGTAAGAGAAATGGTCAATGTCACCAATGACCAAGGAAACGCAAATGAAGATCTTGCCAGGGATGAAGCTCAGCTTGCTGTGCCTGCCTGGTAAGCGCAAGGTCCTGAGTTTCATTCCCAGTACAAAAACAAAAAACAAAACAAAACAAACAAAACAACAACAACAAAACAAAAATCAAACAACCCAAACCAAGAAGATCTCAATGAGGTATCACCTCAGACTTGTCAAGAAGGTTGTTATAAAATAAAAACAAAGTAGGTGTTAATGGAAAAAGAGAAACTCCTGCATACTGTTGGTAAGAATCCAAAACGGTGCAGCTGCTATGGAAAGTAATATAAAGACTTCTGTAATAATAATAATAATAATAATAATAATAATAATAATAATAATAATAATACAATCCAGCCATGTCAGTGTTTCCTATCCAAAAGAACTGAAACCAGGATCTCCAAGAGATATTAGCACTCCTACATCATTTGCAGCATCATTTACAACAGCCAACATGTGGAAACAGCATAAATCTCCATCAAAAAGAAATAAAATATAGAACATGTAGTATATATACATTATATAAAATATGTATGTAATGGACTATTATTCAAACTTAAAAGAGAAGAAAATTCCACAGTACATTGCAAGATGGATGAAGCTCCAAGAAATTAGGCTAAATTACTGCAGAAAGACAATTCTCCATGATCCCACTTGCAAGAAGTATTTAACATAGTTAGATCACAGGATCAAAGAAGAGTGGTGTGGTGCTTCCCAGGAGAGCTGGGGAGGGAGAAAGTGGGGATTTACTAAGCAGTGGTCATAAAGTTTCATTCAGCCCAGAGACGAAAGCTCTAGAGAGTTGCTGTACCACTTTGTACTCTGGTCGACCACAGTAAAGTATTGTACACTGAAAATTGTGTTCAGGGGGTAGATCTTATGTTAAGTGTTCTTACTACGAGAAAGTAAAGTAGAAAGGCATGCAATTAATGGTCCTTTGGGGCAAATGGCTCACTGGGGCTCAGATTCCCAGGGTAGAGGCAGTTGGTCTCCATAGCCTTCTTCAGCTGGCCAAGGGTTAGTCGCCATCCTTTTTGTCTGCCCTTCGGCATCTTGGGTGGTCTACAGTGAATTGGACACATCGAGAAGTGAACAGCTTCTGTGCAGCCAGTGTGCTTTTCAGCTCAGGGCATGCTGTGAGCTGTCTGGATACACCATGCTACATCTAGTCACCCCGGTTTCTCCCTCACTGCCCCCTGCCCAAGAGTTCACCTTTTCCCACCTATTCAAAGAGGAGCCAGAACAACACTTTCTGCTGCTCTTTGTTCCCTATGTGCAAAGGATTTCAAAAGGCAAAGGATCGATCAGGCAACTGTCCCAGAAAATACTGCACTCCCCCAAACAAGCCATTATCTTCAGTTGTCATTGAAGACACATCGGTTTCATTGTATCAAATGTATAATTGGAAGATGGCATGAGATTAATTATGGAAATGCTTTTCAATTTCAATAGTCAATTAACAGGCAACTGTATGAAGACCACAATAATTACATTGTTCTAGAGCATTGCACAATGAGTCTTTTTTCAGTATATTTAGACTTTTCACAGAGAATCTGATTAGCATTTATTTTTTAATGAATTTGACATTCAAGGAATGCATACATTTACTTTAGATATTGGATGATAAATTGAAGTGTAGCAAATTAACATTGATTTTCTTTTTCATCTAGGACCATCATCACCGAGAACTTTTCTGTGCAAATGCCTGCCACAGCAGTTGTTGGGGTCAGGTCTAGGAGAGCAGAAGGAACATAAATCCCCATCGACCCTGCTAAAACATGTGCTTTCCTGACACCCAGGTGGCTCTGCCCAGGTCGTGTAAAGCTAACCCATTCCTTTAACTGGGAACACTGTTTTTCTTAGCTCTAACCGGAAAGTTCTAGCCTGTACAGGCTCCTGGAGTTGGTCATGTAAGGACTCAATTTAAGTGAAGCCTGTGACTTATCTTCACATGATAATTATATGCTACCAAAGGCTCAGATCTTAAGTGTACAGTTAGATCAGTTGTGACAAGAGTGGAGCCAACACTCCCACCACCCAAGAATTCCCATCTAGTCCCAACCTAGAAAGTTAGAAAGTCACATTACATTGTATTTTATTTGTTTTTGTTTTTGTACATACTTGGGGATTGAGCCCAGGGGCTTCGTGCTGAAGCCTCTTTCTATTTATTTATTTTTTTACTTTATCTATTTATTTTATTTTACTTTTTACTGTGAGACAGACTCTTGACAAGTTGCCCAGGTTGGGTTCAAACTTGTGATCCTCCTGCCTCAGCCTCCCAGAGTAATGGGATATGGGTGTGCAGCACCACGCCTGGCTTCACATGCCATTTTATAGCAGTGCCTTGGTGTGAGGTCTCTCTTGAGGCACGCCTAAATAGCCCACATTGGCTGGGATGTGCGGCTATCCCCACTCTGCCTCTTTCCTTCTTGGTGTTTGGAATAATAGGAAAGGCAGCTGCTGCTACTGATTTGTGTGTTCATTGTTAGCCCTTAGCCCCTTCAGAGCACAGGCTTAACTCCTGGTCCTGCTCCTCCGTATGACAGTTATTTAAAACCCAAGCCTTAGTTTTCCTATCTGAAAGATGAGGATGCTGAAAGCTATTTCATGTTAGAAAGATTAACTAAGACGCTTGTAGGCGCCTCCCATTTAGAACATGCTCAGGCGATTCTCCGCTCCGTCTTTCTACTTATAACCTTGGGTGCTGGATCTTTTCTTTCCATCTCCCCCACTTCAGACAAAGAGTCCGAAGAGTGTGGTCGAAGGCTGGCTGTAGTTCAGTGAAGGGGAGGGTGCTTGCCCTAGCATGCATGCAGCTTTCCCTTCCATCCTCAGTACTGTACAAACAAAGAGAGGAGCATATTCCAATATTAGAGAATACTGCCTTTGAAGAAAAGAGAGATACTTTTTCTAATCAGAAAACTTAATCCTGGCCAGTGCATTAGTAAACTTGAGTCACTTGGGGAAGTAACATCTTTTAATTTCATTAAGCCTTTATGAGATGCTGGAAGTTGGGGAATGGCGTAATGTTTGGGACCAGGCAGCTCCAGTTTTCTCTAAATCCCAGGCAGCCCTGCACCTGCCTGTGCATTGCCACCGATGTCACAGGGAGCTGGCTTTGCTGAGGAAGAGATCTTCTACACAGGTCACAGACAAATTTTGGACAAATTGCTCTAAATAGACTTGTGCAGGTGTTAGCATCAGAGTCTGGAATCCAGGTGCTATCATGAGGAGGCCACCTCCCGATGCTTGGAATGACAGTGGATGATTGTCACTGAGCTGATGAGAAGCAGAAACCCGAAGATCAATACCGGGAGGATGGGGACAAAGAGTGGGAGAGCGAGCCGTGGTCTTGGCTCTGTGCTCCTCTCAGTGAAAACTGCACCACAGTTTAGACTGGAAACCCAAGGCGAGGATCAGAAAGGGCAGCGATGAACCTCTTATTTACAGCACTTAAAGTCAGAGTCCCTGGTGGGTATCATCAAAGCACCCCAGATGAGCACTTTGTGGAAAACCACTCTCAGAGCTCTGGTTCTGCCTTCCTCTCCCTCCTCCTGCCTTACAGACAGTGGCTGTGAACCCGGGACCCCCCTCAAGCATTGCTTGCTCTCCTGTCTGCATTCTAAAGCCTTCCGTGCTACTGGCCAGCCACTCGCTTCTCCCAAGTAAACTGATGCCCATTCACCTGTGCCTGCCTCAGAATCCCTCGGAAAGCAATAAAACCCATGTGACCACATAGGATAGTCTATGGTTGCAACAGCGGAGATCTGGCTTTCTTTTCTGTCCCAGTTTGGCTAGGTAGATTCTGAATAACATTGAAGAACTTCAATCATTCATGTGCAACAGGATCCAAACTGCAGCAAGCACTGACTTCTACACATCACACTCCCCGATTGGATCAAGATTGACGATAAAATGCAAAAGGAGGACCCTTCCAGCTGGATGCGAACTTGCCCTCAAATATGCTTTCCCAGGACCCTTAGGCACAGTCCTTTGCTCACCCTCTTTTTATTGCACAGTGCCAGAGCTCACTCTTACAGGTTCTGCATCAGAAAGCTGTGCATTGTGCTTGTGAACAAATGAAGTATGGTATAAACAGCAAGAACAATTTGATACTTAATATTACAAAATCTCCAGGTCTCAGTTACTTTCTTTACACTCATCTGGATGGCAGTAAATTGTCAACGGAATATATGGATGGAGACTTCAGTGAACAGAAAATAATTTCATAGACCAATGAATTAGGGGCTGAGGGGACGGTGCTCCGTGAAACACTGTTTCCTTGGGCATTGATCTGCTTCGTAAAGAGCTGCTCCAGGGAGGGTTTCTTTACATTTTTGTTACTCCGCCTGTCACTTAGCATCAATTGTCAGTGTCAATTGGGATTAACCAATTAAGTATCAAGATTAGGAGGGCCCAGTGGCAGTAAAGAAAAATGTGTCAGAGCAGATTTTTTTTCCTTTCCCTGTGACTGAAGTCTTCATTCTGCTGGTCTAGAGGAGCGGATGGTGGTCAGTGAGTCTGATGACGATGTGAGAAACTTTATTGGTTAGTGGTAATCAATTTTGCCGTTATTCGTCATTTTGGAGCAATTAAGTGAATGCAATCATTTTGGTGCATGTTCTTAAAATAGGAGCATAGGGATTTAGCAATATTCATACTCCCTCCTTTTAAGACAAAAATGCTAAGAAAAATAGTGACCATGAAATTCTTAAAACTTCTATTTGAAATAAGCCATTCAGTGTGTCAGCAATAGTCAGTTCTGCAGAACTATTCCATTTTCAAGTTCAGCGCTCTTGGATAATTTTAAAGGCCACTCTTAGGTCCTTGGAGTTTCTGAATGGGCTGTGGAATAATTCTGACTGCTCAAATAGTTAAACTACTCAGCATAGGCAAGCAAGAGGTCTTGTGTTGACTCCGTGAGCATCCCTACCCCAAGCCTCTGCAGGCCCTACTAGGACAGATAAATGAGAAATGCCTTTCACTGTCTGTCCTTACTTTCCAGAGTGAGCTTCAAATCACATTTTTAGCTTTATGTCACTGGAGAGAAGGGCAAGAAGGGCGTTCACGCAGAAGGAGAGCGATGATTAAACGTGGGGAAGAATGTGGACACGTGTAGCAAATGTGTTGTTTTGAAAATGGGGTTGAGATGGAGAATAAACAGCATTGGCTACTACCAAGAGACCAAAGGCAGAGTGTTCAGTACACTGAGGGGAATGGAGGGTACATTGATAAAGAACACTTTCTCCCTTCATAAATAAATTTGGTGACCAGCTCTTTGCAAGAAGAGGACAGAAGTGGAATGCAGCACATTGAAATGATAATGGATCAAATACATTACTATGTGTGAAAGAATATGCTGCAATGAGAAATTAAAAGCATCAAGAAAAGTAAAACATGTCGTCTTCACAGAAACGAGAGGCCAGCATTCCTCTCTGGGAGCTAAGTGGCTCTCTGTGGATGCTACAGGTCAGGATCGTCATGGTTTTGATGCACTCTGCATGCAGGAAGCTTCTGAGACTCTTAGAGCACCCTACAGTCAGAGTCACATGGAGGGATGAGGCCTGAGAACCAAGATTTTGCACACTGACAAGACCCAGACTGGGATCCTCCTGGGCTCTCTGTCTCTACGCTGCTAAAAGTGAATGGGGGAAGAATTATGCCTTTCATCAGCCTCCCGGTGTTTAGATAGGAGAGGGATCTTTACTAGGAGTATGCTCATTAAAGTGCTTTTGTGAAAACTGCCACAAATGAGCCTTGGTGGTCATCTGTGGCTGTGGCGGAGCCCGGTACTGGCGGGGATATGTGTGCAGGGTGTGTTCTGTCAGCGGGAAGGGCTGCAGTGCTCTTTTACACTGACACATTTTCTCCACAGGTTCACATGCAGAGTACACTGGCTCTCCATATCCTAGGCTTTGTGTCCACAGACTCAACAAGACCAACACTTGTGGGAAAATTGTGGGCAGTCAACACGTCCCAACTTTTTTCTTGTCATTATTCCCTGAGTACAAAGCATTATTCACAGAGCATTTACTTTATATTCAGTATTGTAAGCAACCCAGAAAAAATGTAAAATATAAAAGTTATGCAGGGGTTATGTGCAAATATAATACAACTTCATACGAAGGACTTGAGGGTTTTTGGATTTTAGTATCCATGGATACCTCAGAACTAGCCCCCTGTGAATATCAGGAGATGACCCTATCTTATCTCTGAGTCTTCAATATACATATTTTAAAACTCTTCAGAAGGCCTGTAAGATTGAATGTGGTCAGATACATGGTCAGCAGCTCTGTGAACCAGACAGCAGCTGAGCTGACTCAAGCCATGCACTCCATGTCCAGTGTGGCCCTGCCCCGAAGCACACAGGCTAAGCCCACCTGGTGATGAACCAGCCATGCACATGCCAGACTCGCAAGCCCTGTATCTTCACAGAACCGTCTTCTTGCTTTTGCCCTATGCCAAAAGTAGAGTTCAGTAAATCCATGCATGCATTACATGAAACGGAAGGCTGGCTGAGAAGCCCTCACTGGCAAAGAGAAGGCATTTATTCCCTTCAAGACAGCATGGAAAGGGGACCGAAGTGGCCCAGACCTGATGCCCACACACGTTCATCCACAGACCCTTTCAGTGAGTCCTTCAGGCCACACATTGGACCTGGTACAGCACTTGTCCATACTTGCTCAGCCGGTCAAAGACAGGAGGTGAGTGGACAAGGACAAAAGAAAGTGGTGTCACAGAACTCGAGTCACACAAGGTTTACACAGGTACACAGGAAGCCCAGGGGGTCAGCAATCATCACTCAGTTAGGGTTCAGGACACGGTGAAGCCGAGGTAGGTCTCCTCCGCAGCCTCATTCTCTTGGAGTAGCCAGAGCAAGAATCATGTGAATGTGGACTCAGGGTGTTGGCCCGCTTTGCATCGCTGTGGCCAAATCCCAACACACACAACTGAAAGGAGGAAATGTTTGTTTGGGCTCAAGGTTTTGGAGGTTTCAGTTCATGGTCGGCTGAGTTCAAGACAGAATCCTCGTGGACGAAATGCATGGAGGAGGAAAGTTGCTCCTCTGGTGGCAGCTAGGAATCGAGAGCAGGGGAAGGTCCTAGGTGTAGGGACCAGGAACCAGATGTGGTCCCCAAGGTCAAGCACCTAGGACCACCAGGCACAATAAAAGTGTGCTTTGTTAATCTCCTAGGAATCTTGAAAGCCAGTTGACAAGATGAACATCACAATCAGGACCCACTTGCTTCCAATGAGCCAATGCACTTCTACAGTCCTTTGGTCCTTTCCCTTTGGATGTTTCCTCCTTAGCCCCGGAACAAAAGGCCCCTGTGATGAACCTCCACGGCTGAAGTAAGCCCATCAGAGGTATCTATTGTGGCTCCCAATCCTTTCAGTGCCACCGAAGAGATGGATACATAAACTGGGCAAATGAGTCCGTTCTAATGTAATAACAGGTGACCCTGTGCTTTATCCGTTGTACCTGGGGCAGCGTGCATCTTAATGGAACTCTCAAGTCCTTGACCCAAGATTCAATACAGCGGGGTTGCAACCCAGTCGGGAAGGTATTTTGGAGCAATTGGTTTTCTTGGATCCACCCAAATCTTAGCACATCTGCAGATACTGCACCAATCAAATGAAGTTATAAAAAGTTTATAAAACCACAGAGCTCCTGCATTCATTAGCATAGTTTTTTAAAAAAATTTCTCAAAGGAATTACTGAGAAGGCCTTTGATGTATCAAATGCCTATGCCTGCGGGGATTAGTTCTGATTAGAAAATTCAAGCCTATGCACTGTCTTCCAGCCCCTACATCTGTACATTAAGAGGTGCATGGGGCCGTGCTTTTGGTGCCACACTCTGCACCCCTCTGCAAAGACACTCAAGTCCCCTCCTGACAAGGGGCCTCTGCGGAGATCAGCTGAGATCTCACCTGTCCCAAGGTCATTCCCAGCACTGTGACCTGGTCTCCCATGCACTCGTTAGAAGGAGCACAGCCATTGAGCCCTGATGGCTCAAACATCTGCAGTTATTTCCCTGCAAAGGAAGGACCATCGGGGAGCCCTTGGGGCATCTAATGATTTTCTTTTTGTGGGTGTCTTTTGCCAGGGCTGTCTGACCTTGAAATGGAGAGAAACTGAAGTCAAAAGCCCTTTTCAAGGTCACTGTTACTGTGGGATTTCATGGGATGGGCCACTCTTGCAGCTGTGTGGCATTTGGGACAGTGCCCAGCTGGACAGGGCTGAGGGACAGTCCCGCAGGGTGGAGAGCTGACATTTGTATAAAGTCAGTCTCGGTTCATCTGTCATCTTAAACAACTGTTTAAATATTTTTTGGCTAGAATGCTCTTATGTAACATTCACTCTGGAGAGAAAAATCTCAGGAAGAAGTGGCTTTCTAGGGACGAAAAGGCACTCACGGATTCCAGTTCTCTGAAATCTTGGGCTCCCTGGAACCCACTCAGCTGGTCCCTCAGCCTCCAGCAGGGCAGAAAGGCGCGGCCACTTCTGGTGCAGCTCCTGCCCGGGACCTCAGGACAGCACCTGGTGCTGACACAGACCCTTTGCGGTGAACCCAGAATGGCTGAGTCCTTCTCCCATACCCACCTACCCCGCACACAGCACTGTCCCGCCAGACATCTGATGTCGGCCACCTTCGTCCCTGGAAGCAGCTGCTGGGGGTGAGGTCGAAATACGCTCCACAAGTCAGCGCGGGCTCTGCTGGGGGGCTTTGGGGTCCTGCTCTGCGCAGTGGGCAACACGACCCACCATACGCTGCCGCGGGGTCTCCAGGAAGCAGCAGTGGGCGTCCTTGTGCTCTCGGCTGTCCCTCCTCCGCCGCTGCTCTCCCAGGGGACACCGTGGCACTCCTGTTTGTGTTCATGAGTCTTCTGTCGGCTTTGCAATCCACACTCACACGGCTGTGGAGAGCGGAGGTGACCTGGGCCATACAGGGGTCTTGAGGTTGACTCTTGTCGCCCGGAAGCGTCCCAGGCAGAGGGCCCCGTGTAGCAGCGGGACTGAGCCAAGACGCCCCGGAGGAGTAGAGATGGGCCAGCGAGGTTGGACGCTCTTGTTTGGGTTTCTGATTAAAGGTCATTCCTCTCGGTCTTCTCAGCCTCCTCTCTATACGCCAAACCCCTCACTCCCTCTTGCATAAAGGTTTCTTCCGAGACACAGACGCAGTCGTGTTTTCCTTCCAGCGTGTGGCTTCCCGCCTCACCAGCTTCCGCCGCAGAGAACCACCTTACAGGAAGTCGGAACGGCTCGCTCTCCACAGGGCACCCGCAGCAGCCCCAGAGCCACTTCTCAAAGAGGACCAGGCCTCCCTCGCCAGCCCAGGCACCAGCTGGGGACCCGATTCCGACGCTGCAGGGCGTCGGTGGAATCCTGCTCCTTCCATCCTCCCCCTCAATGGTCAGGAGGGTCAAAGGCTTGGACTGGGGTATTTCGGAAGTTCCGAGGGCCTATCTCCAAGGGCTTCTCCTTTATAAGACACATCATGAAGCGATTCTCACCTTCCCTCCTCTTGCCACTTCTCTGGGGGAAACAAGTCATCCATCCTGTGACTGCCCTCCGGTCCGAAGCAGCCGGGAAGAGCCACGGGGGGGCGGGTCCCGATGGTCCCCAAAGCTTGGAACCTGCTCTCTGCACCCCTGAGTGGAATGCACAACTGTTTCAGGGATTGTCACACTGTTCGACGGCATGCACCTCACTGGTTGTGCAGGGCGCCAACCGACCTGGCCCTGTGGGAACCAGTGGGATCTGGCATGTGGTCCCCTCAGGCTTTTCGGAGCATCCTTGCAAAAATTGCTAAAACTTGCTGAGCTTCATCTTCCTCCTCTGCCGTAAAACGTCCCATGAAGGGTCTTGTGGAGACTGATACTGAGTGTCTTTAAAGGGCTCCACAAGCCTCTCGTTAGGAGATAATGGGCCATGAGGATGGAGCTCTGGGGCTGGGATTAGAGTCTTCACAGGAGGGGACACTAAGAACTTGCTTCCTATCTTTCTGCTCTTGACCATGCAAATTGGTCCATTTTTTGTTTCTGTAATGAAACACCCAAATCTTCATGTAGCAGGTTTATTTTGCTCATAGTTATGGAGGTCCAAGAGCATGGTACTAGCATCTTATTGGCTCTAGTGTGGGTTTTGTGGCTACATCACAACATGACAGATGGTAGGGGCATGAATGAGAGGGAAGAAAGTCCACATGGTAGACAGGAAATAAAAGGTCAGGACTGTCTGGGCCCACTCTGCTTATGACAAGCCATTCCATGGGAATGACTCAGTTTTCCCAGACCCAACACTTGGTGAGACCAGCATTACCCTGCTCGTGATAGGCACCTTCCAGGGACCTCATCACCTTCCACTGAGGCCACCTTGTAAAAAGGTTCCACGACCTCAACATCACCACCCTCAGGATCACCCCGATCCCATCCCAATCCCCACCAAGTGTGGGCACAGTGAGAAAGCCACCATCCTGCAAAGCAGAAGGAGCCAGCACCATCATAGAGCCTCTTGGTATTTTGATCTTGGACTTCCCAGTCTCCGGAGCTATGAAAAATAAACATCACTGTGTAAGCCACCAAGCCTGAGGCAGCAGCCGGACCTGACTAACACAGGCAGGGAGCTCTATTCTTTCTCCCAGGCTCCAGGGTACATCTGTAATTAAGACACTGAGATATAAACCCATTATCAAAGGATTTTCCTCACTGCAATAGAAAAATGTAGAAAGAAGTCTTTTTTTTTTAATTACAAGGGAGCAAAATAATGGCTCCTTTAAAAATAATATGCAACCAAAAGATGAACCCTGTGTCCCATACACTTCCCAGGATCATCCTGCCAACCGTGGGATGATAGCCATGGGAATCTGGCTCAGCCAGGGATCTCAAGCTGCAGTTCAGGTGTCTCAGGAGCCTCGAGGTCCCCCAGCTCACAGGCCTCCACCTGAGCCATGCTCATGAAGGAACTGCCTGGGCTTCCAGAGAGAAAACTGCTCCTAAGGGAGCCTCCTATGAGGAGGCAGTTTATGGGCAGCCTACCCTGTAGTAAGCACTTTCCCAGCATGCACCAGGCCCTGGCTCCCATTCCCAGGAGAAATGAAATCCAAATACAGCTTCCTCTGACGGTGACACAGAGCAGAGAAACGGGAGAGACATTGTTCTAACTCACTTCAGAGCACATCATCTGTGTGCAGTCCTGGCTGATTAATCCTGGTGTGGTGAGAAAGGCAGAGGCCAGGGCCTGGACTCCTCAGTCTATCTGCGATTGATCTTTAGGTGACTCAAGTGAGAAGTTGGCATCTGTTCTAGGATTCTAGGATCTGTGTTGATGTGATCTGTGTTCACTGTGACAACACAAGCAGGCAGGGGACAGCTCAGCTGCTCTTGCCTCCGGCTCTCTCTCTCCTAATGAATAAGTCAAGGAGCAGGGCAGGAACTCAGAACTTGAGCACCCCTTCTGGTGAGATCACTTTCCTGTGAGACCACTTCCGGCGAGACACCCATTTCACTCACAGGAGGAGAGTCAGCAGAAAGCAAGTCCCTGGATCTTTTCCTTTTCATCCACGCATCTAGAGGAGTCCTGACCTTGGCTCCAAAGCTGCCAGTCTCTGGTGTAAGCCCCTTGAATTACCCAGAGAACTATGTGGCAGAGACCATTGCAGTTGATGGGCCTTAACATCAGCCTTGAATTTACAGATGTGTCTGCCCCCAGATTAGACTTGTCCATTTGGCTGCCCCACAGTCTCAGCTTCTCAGTAGCTGTTGTATCTCCAGTGATGCTCTATAATATACAGGCTCCACCGAAGAGCTCCTGTCTCTACCATATGAGTTTTCCTAGGAGGTTGAGTGTGGCAGAGCAAGTCTTTATTCACCAGATAATTCAGAAGAGCAAAACAATTGGATAGAGCTCACTGTATTCCTAACCCTAACCCTAACCCTTAATCACAGAGGAAAGTGTCCTGGAAAAGGAACTATAAAATGTGGCAGTGAAGTATGAATGAGATTCCCCCCCTGGATTTGTAGTGACTGTGACCTTTTCTTTTCTTTTTAAAATTTATAGCTCAAGATCTGTAGGCTCTTAAATGCGAGTGTTGACCTGCAAGGTGGTTATCGATCATTCACATGCACAGAAACAGAACTTAGCGGCTTAGCATCGCTGTGGTGCAGCCCTCTAGCTTTAACTATGAGGAACTCAAAGGTTTGTCAATCCTTGACAAAACCTATTCCTACGAGGAATCCAAGGGTTTGTCAGTGATTAAAACCTGAGTGTATATGCATGGATGCACACAGCTTCCTGCCTGAAGGGACGATACAGCCATCCATTGTGTGTCAGTCTGGAGAGAAGAGATGCTGTGATAACAGATAACAGATCCCTCACATCTCAGTGGCTTCATCCATGCAGTTTAGTTTCCAGTCCCCTCCCAAGTGAGCAGTAGACTCTGCTCCTCTCTGCTAGTGAGGTCCCCACAAGGTCAGCGGAAAGAGAGAAGGGGTTCGACTTGCAAGTAGACCAGTTACAACATGGCAAAGGCCATCAGGAGAGCACTGCCACAGCCTCAGATATGGGCAGAGACAAGCCTGAGAGAATTGAGCCAAGATAAGATAGCAGGAAAGGTCTGAACCTGGTCTTGAATAAAGAATATATCTCCTTAGGAACATCTCACAGTCTCCCTTGAATTGTTTCTTTGTGACTATTCTGTTGGGACTTGCTTTATTTCTACTAGCTTCTGGACAAAGGTCCAACATTGTCAGCTTTTTTAGCGCACGAAATTGGCCTGAATTTTTGAACAATCAAATAAATGATACGTGGGCAAAGTTGTCTCATCAGTAAGAGCTGGAATTTTGACCCAGAAGGAGACTGGCAAGGGCCCAGGAGGGGCACATGGAAGGTGTGCCAAGGTGCCAAGGCTGAATTATACTTTCAACATAAAAGCAGAACATGGAAATTTACAGGAATTTGCACTTGCCTTTGCAGGAAAAGACTACCATGGAAATATTTGGATGCTGTAATTTTGGAATGACTGAGCTATTCCAGAAGTTTAAAGCGATATAGAAACAGAATGCATTGAATAAAATGATTCCATAAAGTATGATACTTCTTGTTGCTGACACAAAAATAGAACTAATGACTTATACGATATCCATTTACCGAAAACTTTCACCCTAGTCACAAAGGGTTCTGATTTCAGTGATGATGATGACAATATAACAAGAATTTGCTGAAAGGTGTAATACTGGGTAAATACTGGATCATGCTTCAACCACCCAGTGTTGTAGGAACTACAGATACTGTTCACTTGCAGCTAAATCACAAATACTTGTGGGTCACCCTTTCTACCAAGCGAAGGAGCTGGGATTTGTACCCAGATAATCAACTTCAGAGCCTAAATTCTTCATTGTCCCTCATTCACAAAACTATCCAGCCCTTTAAAAAAGGCATACGACAACATATCTTTGTTAATTTAAAAAGAAATAAAAAGCTGGAAATTAGTTTTTAAATTACTCACGTGAAACAGAATTTCTAGAAGTCACTGGATTGGCCTGAGCTCCCATCAGGCCCAGCTGTCCAAACACAAACGGTGTCGCTCATGTAACGTCCCATGGTGTCACCGAGCTGAAGCTCTTTGATGCTTGCCTCACTTCCGAGAGATCAGGGAAGTGAGAGATATGGTTTTGGCAAATTCCAAACAAACCAGCTTTGGTGGGTATGATGGAGTTCCCACTGCTTAAACTTTCACAAGGAAAGTAACGGTGAAGTGAGCAATCTGGTTTTGACTCTCATTTCTGCTTTTCTCCACCTTCTGTCTATAAAACCAAACCTCTCTGTCCAGTTCACTGGAACATTCACAGCATGTCACAGAATGAAGTGCTCCCTGGTTCTCGAATTCTAAACTGAAGCCAATTAAAATCTTAAAATTTGTTATAAACTTGTCTTCTGATAGTAGACTGCAAATAGTTTCTTTGTAGGTACCCAAATCTATATGAGCCCTATCTTCCCTAAAATGACTTTTTTGGTCACTCTCAAATAATTTCTTTGTTCTTTGAGAACTAAAGCTTGATTCAGCCACACGATGCTGCAACATTGGGATACAACAGGAAGCATCTGCTCGGCTTTCGTTCCTGGATTCTTGACCAGAGCTCCTAAAATCCTTGGGATTCCCTAAGTTGAAAGGAGCCGCTGTTATTACACTTAACAAGCCCCTTTCAGCCAACTCTGAGTTTATGTAGACAAGTTAGCCTTTTAAGAGCCCAGAAGGATGAGGAACAGGGCAGGGGAACATCACGATTAGAGGACTGGAATTTTAGCCTCACCTGTCAGGCTCTGGATCACGTGACTCAATCACCCTGGGCCACATTCTGATCTGATGGATGGTACCTGTTCTGTAACACCTCCAGAAAAACCCAAGCATGGGCTTCCCAGCAAGTCTGGGAGGCTGCACACATGGAGTGTGGGGCGTGGGGGCCAAGAGTGGGTGTGGACATTCCGAGGGCCTCTGTGTCTTGTCATCCGACCATCTAGCAGTACCTGGCTCAGGTCCTTCACAATAAATCTGTAATATATCAGGAAACTTTTTCTGAGTTCTCTAGTGCTCGACTTACAGCTGCTCATTCGGAAGCAAGGGGGACAGGGGAGACTTCTGGTTGGCATCTGAAAGAGGTCATGCCGTGGGGTTCAGCCCAGATGTGGACGCTCTGGCACTGTCTCCAGGCGGACAGCATCAGGCCTGAGTTAAGGACACCCAGACAGCATCTGGATTGATGCGACAGCCCCCTGCATCGGGTCGTCAGCATCAGCAGGGGGGTGTGAGCATCTAGAAGGAAGAGCCACTTACTTCTCTTTCAGCTGCGGACCCTGGAGTCCTGCAGCACCATGCCGGTCAGGCTGCACCAGGTCCCAGTACCCCCACCTCACAGAGAGGAGGTACATAAAAGGGAGGCGAGGGTGGCCTTTGGTGAGTTCGGCAGGTAGGGTACCTGTGTCTTTGACCCAGGTCTCCTAGAAGTTGTTACTGGGCCCAGTTTTGAACAGGTCTGAAGCGGACCTGCAGTCACAGGGTATCTGTCTGCTGTTGCTCTCTCCTGATCTCTGGAATAACTGCAGATGACAAACAGCTGCTTCTAGGGAACCAGTTTTATAAGCTCGATGCTTTCTCCGAAGCCACCAATGACTCAGTGGAAACTTCACAGGGAGGCATTTCTCATAGAAAAGCTTGTGCTTTTTAGTGACCATTTTCAAAACTGTGCCGGCATTTTGGAGACAGTCGATGTTTGGGGACCTCAAGACCCACCCCGCTACGCCCTGGGCTTGCATTTGTGTAGACTGTCCAGCCTGTTTCGGGGTCCCACGAACCTGCTGCTGTGCACACAGCCACTCTGTCGCTCTCCAGGCAGGTGCTTGGTGGCCCCGTGGCTAGGAAGCTTCCCCTGAAAACCTTGAGATGCTCAAGCCTCCTTCACGGCAAAGGGGCCTAAGAGGCAGTGCTAGACCCTAGTGAGTGCAAGTCCTGATTTATCTCAGAGATCATGCATGGTGGTGGAAGGGGAGGGCTTGGAGGCTTGAACACGGGAATGGGAGCCAGCCCACCGGGAGGCTGATGCAAAGGGCCTCTGCGAGCCTCCCATGGCTTAAAGCAAGGAGATGCAAATCAGAGGAGATTTTGCCTTAACAAAGTCATTGTACATGGTGCTGCTTATTCTTCATAGGATAAAGTTAGTTTTGTTTTCCACTCACACTGGTGAAAGGGACTTTAAATAACTGGCCCTTTAATTGTTCGACCATGTGTCCCCATTGCCTAGATTGTTGTGATAAAGGGGAGATGTCACCCACAGCCCACTGCGAGAACTGTTGTTTACCGGAAGTCGGAGAGAGAGCTTGTCACAAAACGAGCAGACTTCGCAGGCAACCCTTCTGCAGTCCCACCTGACTGTCCCCTGAACACTTTCCTAGAGTAATTACACTGCCTCGGCGCCCTCCTGTCTGCACTCCTAGTCAGCTGCTCACTCGCAGGTATTCTAAGTGAGCTTTCCATGAGTACTGCAGAATGGGCCGTGCCACGCGGAGATCTACAGTTTGAGATGCTGCTCCAAATGTAGCTGTTTATTCCCCGAATGTCTGGGCTCCCAAAGGCCCTGTCTTGCTGTCCCTAAACCTCTGTGCCTAAATGGTGAGGCTGAAGGCGCAAGTTGAGCCTCATAGGACAGCTATCTGACTCTTGTGAGTGTTAAACCCTGACCTTTAGCTCAGTAGCAACAGGCTTTAAGGAGCGAATCCAATATTACATCTTACCTTTGAGGGTTTTTTTATATGGCTACAATGTAATATTTTTTTTAATGAAGCCTTTATGTACCCAAGCCATAAGCCTCTTAAACAGTAGGCCCCCCTCCAATTTATCTTGTTTTGTCCAGAACTTTTCTGTTCTTAATATTAGAAGTCTTATATCCAGTGAGGGAGTTAAGGATGTGCTGTTTTGAATATGCACAATCGGTGTATTAGTTATAACAAGCTAAAATCATTGCAGGAACTGTTATGGATTAGATCTAAAATGTTACCCAAAGACGTGTGTGTTCAGAATTGGGGCTTCCAGAAGACACCTGCCTCAGGAGGGCTCTAATTTATCAGTGGGTGAATCCATTCATGAAATCATCATTTGAGGGCATTATTTGGATGATGGACACTTCATTGCTGGGGTCTGGTTACAGGCAGTAGGCCATAGGGCTGTGACCCTCATGACTGTTTCTGGTTCCTGGCCCCTTCTCTGAGGTGATCCCTTTTCCTCTGCTTCCTTGATGCCATGAAGTAAGCAGCCATCCTCTACCACACCGTTCCACCATGATATTTCTGCCTCAGCCATGGAGCCTGTCGACTAGGAACTAAATCCCCTGAACCCATGAGCCAAAATAGATCTTCCCTTCTCCGAACTGCTTTTCTCAGGTATTTCATCACAGCAACAGAAAGCAGACTGACAGAAAGCTGACTAATGCAAACTTTTGCTTCAGAAAGGGCCATTTGGCTAGACTTTCCCTATACACTTCAAACTATAAAAATTAGCTTGGAAGGGACGCCCTTCACATACCAAAGCTGGAAGATAGCTTTGGTCACCAAAGTTTGGTCACTGAGGCTGCAGCAAACCTGAATAAACAAAGTTGGAATAACTATTACCTTCTCAAGACTTCTATAGCTGCCCCTACCCATCTCTCAGTAACAGCCTAGAACTTACTACTCAGTCCAGAGAAGCATCTGTCCTGTGACTCCCTCACAAACATATTGTTTGTGGCCTAAAAAGTATAAAAGCATCATACCTTGACCATGCCTTTGAACTTCAGTCTCTTGTGAAGATCCCATACACATGTGCATTTGATAAAACTTTTATGCTCTTCTCCTGACAATTAGTGCTATCTAACCTGGGTCTTTGGATCTAGCCCAAGAGCCTGCAAAAGAACTACAGGGCTGAGGGTATGAGGGAGCAAGCTCCTCAATCTAGAACAAACTGGAATCGTTGGTCCTGCTACTTAAAAGGCTCAATGCAGCTTCCCTGGGATATGGTGCAATGCTGTGTTTGTTGTGTGGTTTGGATTTCTGGTTACAGCAACACTGCACAGAGGTTAACTCCATTACCAGACCAATAAGGGGTGGGAGTGTGGTTGGAGGACGGGTTGTAGGGTAAAAGAAGCTGGAAGATTAATATCATATTGGAGTTGGACTGCTGGGCTTCTTTCCCACTATAAATATTGGATGAAGTGTTGATGTAACCTTTACTGCAGCATGACATGGGATTTGGCTGTTTTTACGGCTCACGATTAAAGTGAGAAACAAGTCTCTGATTAGATTATTCCCCTTCCCTCCAGACTCTGTCATTCCCCTTTGAAAGAGTGTTCTTTTATTTATGCAGTCAATCTGGCTCACACTCCAACACCCACATCTGTAGATCACTACCTAGAAAATGGATCATAGAAGCATTCTTTTCATTCGTGACCTCCAATTATTTATAATGTAAGATAATTGCTTCCTGATAAGCACTGCAGAAAAAGAGAGAGTGGAGACTGGCAGAGCCTGTGTCCTTTAAAAACGTATATTGTGTATGCGTAGTAAACCCCACTGAAGTTCTGTTGAGGTTGCATAAGAAAAGGGACAGGCTTTTAATGACTTCAGTTTGCTGCAGTTGCAGAAAGCTAAATACAGTCCACTGAAAAGAAAATTGAGGAAGAGAATTCAATCTATTGGCTTTTTCTGGTTTATCCTATTCAGTAATTTAATTATTTGTGAAACTTTTAAACTCAATTGACTCCCATGGAATTTATCCAAAATAGAGGGTGTTTGGCGTTATACTCATTATATCTTTTGGTCCTGCTCCAGCAATTAGTGACTTGGCTTTATCCAATCGCAGAGAACCAACTATATTTGAAATGCCCATGTTCTGTGCTTAATGTCTTTAAATGATATCCATTTTAAAAATTCAGAACATTAGTCTGCTTATTATGTGGAATTGCAGAACAACTATCAGACTGAGGGACTATTTTTCTTTTCCAACTTCATAGAAATTTATTGGATGGAAAATTTTCAATTTAACTGTGATGATGAAGGTTGAAAATGAATAATGATCCAAAATAAATGATGTCAGAGTTTGAGCCTTCATGAATCAGCAAGTCTATGTTAAATATAGATCCAAAATATTCTAGCTATTAGATGCCATCTACTGGCTGTGATTACTGTCTGATACACCTGCCCACAGTTTTTGAACAGAGGGACAACACCCCAAACACCTGTCATAAAAATTCAAATAGTGTCTGATATGTGATTAATGTGTTGTGCAAATCAATCACTGAATAAAAACAGCCATATTTTAAAATTCAGGTTGGACTTAGGAAAAGAGCTACTGTGAATCTGAAAGTAGTAGCTGGGTATTTGTGAATTGTGGACCCTCAAGAATATCTACGTGGTAGGACCCCTCTGATGGCTGTTGGATACACCCTAGCTTCCTTTGAGATGTAGTATGGCATACAGGCATCGGATATAGCTTTTTTTTATCATTGTACCTGGGGACATTTTGCACAAAGCAGTTGGACTGCAGCTGTGCTCTGTGTAGGGTGTGACAGCATGTCGATCATGCTGGCTGTGTGCTGTTGATGAACACACAGACTACCTGTGTTGCCTGCTTTTCTGTGTATAAGACTGATCGGTACTGGCATTCACCATCTAAACTGTTAACTCCATAAAGATACTCATTTTCATCACAGGTACTTTACATCTGTAAATTCTCACACCTGAGCGGGAGACTCTGCGTGCTCCAGGGGGCTAACAAAGTCCATTATGTGTGGAGGAGTTCCTGATTCATTGGTGCTAAGGCATGAATGTGTCTCCCAAATGTGTGTGTTGGGAACTTAATCCCCAGGGCAATAGTGTTAGGAGGTAGAGCATAGTGGAAGGGGCTTAGCAGATGAGGGAACACATTCCACTTTTAAAGGGCCTGTGGCTTGACTTTAATCTCTTGCTCCTTCTGCCCTCTCTTTGCTCTTCTGCCGTGAGACGATGTGGCAAGATGACCCTTGAAAATTCTCCCTTACCTTGACCTTACCAGCCTCCAGAACAATGAGCCAGTACATTCCTATTCATTATAAATCACCAGGCCTGAAGTATTCTGTTATAGTAGTGCAAAACAGACTAATATGCATGGATATCTTGCAAAGATGCGTATAGCACAGTCTCTAATATTCTAGAACAGGCACTGGCAAACTGTAGCCTCTCTAACTTGCTTCCTGTTTTGTGAATAAAGTTTTATTGGAACTTAGCCATGAACATTTGTTTGCATGTAAACTAAACCATTTCATCTCTACACCTGCATAGCTGAGACACAGAGCCCACAAAGCCCAAGATGCTTACTATGTGATCCTTGATGGAAAGTTTGTTGATTCCATAGGTATCCTTGAGGCTCAGTGCAAAAGAAAAATTGTTGCTGCACAGAGCAGAAAGGTTCTTTTCCTTTTGGCTTCCAGGCTCTGAGATATACATGGGCATGTTGGTAGGAAAATTGAGCTCAGTGTGTATTGAAATAGAAGTACTAGAGAAGCCATGGAAACACATGTTTTGTAGTAGGTTGGTGACCTGTTGTATATCATGTAATCACAAGGAAAACATTCACACAGTCCAAGTGTAGGAGGGGTCAAATATAGGATAATAAAAGCCCAGGTACTTATATTTTTTAAAATGATAATTTGGGAAGCTCATTCTTTCATATATCATGGAATGCATAAAAGATGTAGGAAACCACTACTGCACCTAATAGTGACTGTTTTCAAAGGCCATATTTATTGGTCTACTAGAGATTATTCTTTTTGTTAGAATGATATACACTGGTAGGAGCATGGGAAAAATAGGATTTCCAGAATTTCTTTCTAGGTACTTGAATAATTAACTTTCCCATTGCTAAGATGTAATACCTGATACCTGCAACTTAGAGGAGAGGTTTAATTTGACTCACAGTTTAATTGGATTCAGTCCATGCAACCATGAGTCCACAGCAGAAACACAATGGCAACAGGGCATAGTGGAGAAAGATGCTCAGTTCTTGGCTGCTGGGAAGCAGAGCAAATGAACAGTGTCACAAAGAAAGGGACCGTATATTGTACCCAAGGCGATTCCTCCATTACCTATCCAGACACATGCAGAGGGTCCTTTACAAATCCCTTGGGCAACTCCCAAGCCAATCAAGTTGACCCAGTTGACCATCTCAGTACTTTTGGAGGCCTTATCCTTTCTCCTCAAATATGCTGTGTGGTAAAAAGAGGGATAGTTATTAATTCCAATGGACAAAGAAGAAATATTCATAACAGGATGTGTTACAACTGGATTGTGAGTTTGAAAAATAGCTAACAATTTCCTAGCTGTGTGACACTGCAGTAAATTAGTTGTTACAGTAAATAAAAATCTCTAAGCCTCAAATTTTCTCAGCTATGGATGAAAGTGGAACCTGCATCATGGACTTATCATAAGGATTCTCTCTCTCTCTCTCTCTCTCTCTCTCTCTCTCTCTCTCTCTTTCTCTCTCCAGGTTGGTTGCCAACTATTTCTGGTCTATCCTTTGGCATCTTTTTAAAATTTTGTTTTGCGATCATTTTAGGTTTACAGAGAAGCTTGAGGGTAGTATACAGAGAGTCAGTACAACTTTTCCTGATCCCTCTAAGGCTCACACCTTGTAGAACAATCATACCCTGGTTAGAACTGAGAAACTGATATTGGCACATTTCTATTGACTAAACAACAGACTTCGGCGGGATATCACTGGCCTTGTTCTGTTGTGCTGTTTGTTTGTTTGTTCTAGGGTCCAGTCCAGGGTCCCACCTCACAATGAATTTTCTTGTGACTTTAATCTCCCCAGTGCATGACATTCCTCAGTCTTTCCTTATGTTATGGCTTGTATCTGGATTTCCCTCCGAAGGCTTATGTGGTCATAGTGGGCTTCTCAGAGTGCAGATCTGGAGTGTGTGACTCTGGGATTAAGGATGTGACACTGAGGCTCATTCATAGTGGGATGTTAGGATTCAGGGTGCCCACCCTGGGAGTGAGTGCTACCAGCCCTAAGGGTGGGAGGCCTGAATAAAATATAAGGGGCAGAAAGAATGCTGCATTGGCACTTGTCACCTGCAGCTTACTTCCTTTGCTTCTTCCTCCCTTCCACACCATGAACTGTTCTTTCTCCTCTATGGTCCTTCTGTGCCACGCCATCCTGCCTGGGAGCTGGCCAATTGTAGACTGAAACCTCTACAGACTGTGAAAAAAAAAAAAACCAAAACCCTTCCTCCTTTAATGTAGGCTGTTGAGTCTTTTGACTTGGGAACAAGAAAGTAGCTAAGACACATTGTCTCTCACGGGCCTTGACATTGTGAAGGGAGCTGGTATTTGTAGATTTTCCCTCAACATGTGTTAGTCTGATGTTTCCTCACGATGGGGTCCGGTGCACCCTGGAGCAGTGGTGGGCGGGCGTTTCTCTGTGGATTGTAACAGCGTGCAGAATGCCGATACACCTTTTATGGGAAGTATCAATCTGAGCATTTGTTAAAGGTGCTAACTTCAGGGTTGCTCCACTCTACAGTTGTTTTGCACGTGATAAAATTCTCAAGAAGATGCACTAAGGCCGTGCACACCTCTCATTGCTCCGTCAAACTTTTGTTTGCCAATTTTAGCATTCATCGGTGGGCCTTCCCTGGGACAGTCTAAGAATAACTTTCCCATTTTTTCTTACTCCCTCTATATTTATAATTGGAATTTGAAAGAAAGCGGAATCTCCCTCACTTACTGATTCAATTATTTGTTTTGTCAGTAGGAGCTCATGAATATTTATTTTGTGCTGTGGATTTTAATCTATCACTGCTGTGATTGTATGACCTACATGGTGCCAGCTTTGGATGCTGTTTCAGGTTCATTCCTGCACCGTCTGCCATGTCTCCACTGTCGTCTGCATGCTTCCTCACTTTGGGCCCTTGAGGTGCTCTAGGTCACCATTTATTTCCCTCACCCAGCCCTTGTGTCCTGGAGGACGGACAGGGCTCTGAGCCCCAGTGGTTCTGCGTGTGCACAGTACACTGTGGCGTTACGTCTCCAGTTCTTCTCCGTGGGACAGTGTGGAAATACATGTATATACAACAGCAGGTGCATACACATGCATTTCTACTCATTCCCACTCACATCAAGCTATTGAATTCACAGTGGTTTCTCCAGCTGAAATCCAGCACCCCAGATGCCACTGTGCCTTCTCCCTTCCTAATTTGTAACCTTTTTCTGGGAGTAAGATAACCTGACTCTCATCATCTATAGTATAGCTTCCTCCTTTGTTCAACCCCACTGCACATACAGAGGAGTCGCAGGATTGCTAACCGACATTGCTGAAAGAAGCAAACTTACTTGTTGACAACATTGACCCCATAGAGCCACTCACCCCCTCTCCATGCCGCCAGAGTCGGGGGAGCACGGATCCAGTCTGACCTGCAGTGGAGATGCGGCTGGACTCCGTGGATGCTTTGGTGGAAGTCTCTTCCCCACCAAGTTCCCATGTTTTAGGCCACCATCGGGACGGTTCTTCTGTAGGGTCTGGGGCGTCCACACCAGTGAGATTGTGGAGACCTCTTTTGTTGGATATTAGAACACAACACCAATTCATATTTGCTGTCAGGAGACCGCTTTCCATCCCAGCCACCATCTGACCAAAGTCCTTTGAAAGGTTTGGCACTGCCCTGCAGCTGTGAGCCTCTGGTGACTATGGAGATCCCTTAGGCTCCATATCACTCAGCTCTCTGGTCCTGCCACAGCCTTTGCCACTTTGGCTTCTCACAAACTACTCCCCAGAAGGTGCAAATAGTTTGTATGAAAAAGGGAAAGCAAGGTTGCACATGGAGTTAAAGCTGTGATATTAGCCAGGGTTCTAGAAAGAGAGAAAACCAATAGGATACATGGATGAATGGATAGATAGATAGATAGATGGATAGATAGATAGATAGATAGATAGAAAGACAGACAGATAGATAGATAGGCAGGCAGGCAGAGACATGAGAGAGGATTTATTAGGGGAATGGGCTCATGGGCTCATGCATGCTGGTAAGTCCCACAACAGTCTGACTGCAGGTTAGAGACCTTGGGATGCTGGTAATGGGACTTCGTCCAAGTTCAAAAAAAGACAAGCCTATGTCTTCTCTCCATCCAAGGCCAAACCTGAGCACCCAGGGCATGACTGGTATGGGTTGTGGAGTCCAAAGACTGCAGGGCCTAGAGGTCTTACATCGAAGGGTAGGAAAAGAGAGTGTTTACTCCTAAAGAGGCAGAGAGAAGGTCACCTTTTGTGATCTATCTGGTCCCCTGGCTGATTGGACAGTGACCCGACAGTGAGGGTGGATCTTTCTCACTCAGTCACATACCAGTCTGCACTAGAAACCCTCCAAGACACACCCCAAATAATGCTCGACTGGCTCCCAAGGTATTCCCTAATCCAGTCACACTGACAATGAAATCAGCTATCAGTACACGCTTGGTAATCAGCTGCCTCTAAGGAAGGCAGATTCTTCCAGGTTTTGTGGCTGGATAATAGCAATGGAATTTCAAGTGGCAGAAGAAAGCCAAAGATCAGAGAAACAGAAAAGGAAATGTTAAAAAGAAAGGAAGGAAGGAAGGAAGGAAGGAAGGAAGAAAAGGAAATGTGATGCTGGGAACAGTGTCAAGAATGTCACTGGCTTTGCAGATCCATGAAGGCCACTAGCCAAGGAATGCAGGCAGTAGCTGAGTCCTGGAACATTGAATCTCCCTCAGCCTTTAGAGAGAAATGCAGCCTTGGACACTTTGATTTTGTCCCAGGGAGACTGTGTCTTAGCCCTGACAAACAGATTATAAGAGATTTGTGATGTGCTAAGACAAGACCTTTGTGGAAATTTGTTGCTACAAGAATAGGGAACTAACATACTCCCCGAAGCATCAGTGAAGACCTATGGGGAAGAACTTGAAGAAGGAATGTTGTTCTGTGCCTAGGCCCTGGGACTTCTGACTATGTGCACCAGCCCATTTGTGATGATTAAGAGCTCAATGAGATTCTGACTAATATTAAAAGGCTTCAATTGTGTCCACACAAAACTTACATTAGGGAAGCCCCAGCACCTCAAAAATAAACTGTATTTGAAGACAAGTTTTTAAAGAGTTTTTCAAGGTTAATAAAGGTCTGTAGGTGGGTCCTCACCCAACACACTGGTGTCCTCATAAGAAAAAGAAATCAGGACATAGACATGGACAGAGAGATGATCATGTGAAGACCCAAGGGACAGATGGCCATTTGAAAACCAGGGAAAGAGGGCTCAAAAGAAACCAACTTAACTTGAGCTTGGACTTCCAGCCTACTGAGCTGAAAGGAAATAAATTTCCTGTTGTTTGAGCCACACAGTCTGCTACCCAAATGGCAGCCCAAATTGACCAGACAGTTGGCTTCTACTTCCTACCTCCTATAGAGGGCACCACCTCTTCCTGTCACTCCACAGCCAAGCAAGCAGCTAGGGGTCTCTCCTCTCCCATCACGAATAACCTTCTGAAATTTAGCTCACTTATGTTTGCCATATTTCTGGCTCTTCATTGGTTTAAAAACAAAATAAGTAAATAAACAAACAAAATTTTCCAATTTTGCCATGTAACCAGCTCACTTTTTTTTTTTTTTTTTTTTTTTTTTTTTTCAAGTTTTTTTTTTTTTTTTTTTTTTTTTTTTTTTTTTTTTTTGTCCAAGGATTGAACTCAGGACCTGTGTTTGCAAGGCAGGTGCAGTGCCACTGAGCTAAATTCTCAGCCCTGTTAGAAAGACTTTCTACATTGAATGTGAAAGTCCCCAAACATGCCTCTCAACTTCTGAAAAGATAAAATGTGCACCAGGATGGAAATCCCTTTGGCCAGCACTCTTCTAGTCTACGGGACTTGGTATTTCTTTCAGATCATGAGGCATTGAGCAGCCTTTGGAAGAACAGGGCACAGCTCATCCCTCACTCCTTGCACCTCACTGGCAGTCATGAGACGGGTTCTCTTTGACCCATGGGGAAAGAGATGTTGACCCTGCTTTAGGTTACCAGAGAACACAGAACAATAGCTGGCCTTCCTTTCTTCCTCCCTCTTTCCTCTTCTCTCCCTCCCTCCCTTCCTGCCTTCTTTTGTTCCTTTCCTACTCCACTACTAAGGCTCAACAGACTTCTAGTTGAATGCTGGATGACTCTTTAACGTTCAGATATATGGAAGAAAAAGATACCAACTCAAAGCTCTGATTACATTTATAATGAATGTTTAATGATGGTACACTCTGTAGTGGGATTTGACTATTTCTTTTTGATTAATAGCTAATAAAACATTTCTATTTTAACTTACCTATCTAATTACGAAATATTCAAAATATTTTTGATGACCTCTAATACCTTTTTTTTTGGGGGGGTACTGGGATTTGAACTCAGGGCCTTGCACTTGCCAAGCAGGCACTGCACCAGTGAGCTACATCCCCAGCCCTTCTGATACATTTTTGTAGCAAGATTTTAAAAACAATCATCAAAAGTTAAATATCTGAGTTTCCTTTTATGGGTATCAATTGCAGTATAGATTTCCTTGACAGACATCTTTCAGATACTTCTTGGTCTCAGTTACTTTTCTTATTGCTGAGACAAAATGACTGACACCTAAAATTAAAGGAGGAAAGGTTTATTTTGGCTCACAGTTTGTAGAGGTTTCAGTCCATTGTCGGCTGGTGCTGAGGCAGGGTGGCGTGGCAAAGGGATGGCAGTGGAGAAACAGTCCATAGCGTGGTAGGCAGGAGGCAGCAGCAGCAAGTCTTCCTTCCCTTTTTATCCTATCCAGGTTACAAGCCAGGTTGGTGCCACTCCCACCCAGAGTGACTTCCTATTATTCATAACCAGGACTATAAACCAATCACTGGATTAATTTTGTTATCATACACCTGTAATCTCAGCACTGCTTATCCATGATCCCGCTGCTTCCCGAAAGCCCAATGTATAAGTGCAGGAGGTTTTGGGAGGACATCTAGATACAAACTGTAACATTCTATTTGGGCCCTTCACCCTCTATTAGGTTACCAGAGAACACAGAACAATAGCTGGCCTTCCTTTCTTCCTCCCTCTTTCCTCTTCTCTCCCTCCCTCCCTTCCTGCCTTCTTTTGTTCCTTTCCTACTCCACTACTAAGGCTCAACAGACTTCTAGTTGAATGCTGGATGACTCTTTAACGTTCAGATATATGGAAGAAAAAGATACCAACTCAAAGCTCTGATTACATTTATAATGAATGTTTAATGATGGTACACTCTGTAGTGGGATTTGACTATTTCTTTTTGATTAATAGCTAATAAAACATTTCTATTTTAACTTACCTATCTAATTACGAAATATTCAAAATATTTTTGATGACCTCTAATACCTTTTTTTTTGGGGGGGTACTGGGATTTGAACTCAGGGCCTTGCACTTGCCAAGCAGGCACTGCACCAGTGAGCTACATCCCCAGCCCTTCTGATACATTTTTGTAGCAAGATTTTAAAAACAATCATCAAAAGTTAAATATCTGAGTTTCCTTTTATGGGTATCAATTGCAGTATAGATTTCCTTGACAGACATCTTTCAGATACTTCTTGGTCTCAGTTACTTTTCTTATTGCTGAGACAAAATGACTGACACCTAAAATTAAAGGAGGAAAGGTTTATTTTGGCTCACAGTTTGTAGAGGTTTCAGTCCATTGTCGGCTGGTGCTGAGGCAGGGTGGCGTGGCAAAGGGATGGCAGTGGAGAAACAGTCCATAGCGTGGTAGGCAGGAGGCAGCAGCAGCAAGTCTTCCTTCCCTTTTTATCCTATCCAGGTTACAAGCCAGGTTGGTGCCACTCCCACCCAGAGTGACTTCCTATTATTCATAACCAGGACTATAAACCAATCACTGGATTAATTTTGTTATCATACACCTGTAATCTCAGCACTGCTTATCCATGATCCCGCTGCTTCCCGAAAGCCCAATGTATAAGTGCAGGAGGTTTTGGGAGGACATCTAGATACAAACTGTAACATTCTATTTGGGCCCTTCACCCTCTAAAGGTAGGAGAGATTTCACAATTCTAGAATGCAAGGAACTTACATGCATATTGATGTGTATTTAATAATAATTAAATTTTTACTTAGTGTCTCAGTAAATTTTTACTGAGTGTCTTCACTCAATCCTACATGATTGGATGGTCTGTTGACCTTTTAAGCTAGGATTTTATATTTCAGTTCCACATTTCTTGACAAAATTGCAGCGACCTTTACTTCAATGAAAGTCTCCCAATCTCTTTCATCAAGGATTTAAAATTGCTCTTTTTTGTTTGTAGGAAGGCTAACTCTGAAGGATTTAAATTTTCTAGGTTTATTTGGATATGAATTTCCCTAGTTCTACTTTGATAGGTGTATTAGACTGTTTTCCATTGCTATAACAAAGTACTCAAGACCAGGAAATATATAAGAAGAAGAGGTCCAGAAAAACTCACAGTTTTGGAATTCTTAGCAGAAGTACACATGAGAGGAAAAATCATATGGCCTTGGTGTGTTGTGCGGGTGTCGTGCCTCCTTTTATTACTTAGAATCTACCCATTAGATCAGTAGTTCTAAAGGCAATCACCACTAGCAGTGATCCATCACAAGTTTCTACGGGCTCCTGGTTTCCAATAAATAAAGAAATGCATATCTGGAAACACCTCCATAGTATATTTGGCTGACGAGTCCTGTGTTCAGGCCCCAGGTTTGGTGGGGTGATGTTCAGAGCCCAGGATCATGAGCTATATATTCATTCTAATTTCTGTACAAAGTATGTCTGTAATCCTCTCCAGTCTGGAGCTTTACCCTTTCCTTTTATATCCTATTTCATTTCTTTAACATTGAGTTCACTCGGAAGTTAACTAAAATCACCTAGACTTCTGGATAATCACTCATATTTTAGAATTTTTTTCATTAATATTCATCTGCAATAACAATGATTCTTAATAAGGGAGTGCAATTTTATTCCCTAGGGATATATGACAACAGAGATAGACTTGTTTGCCACAAACTGGTGACACTACTGACATCAAGTAGGCAGAAGGTAGAGATGCTGATGAACATCCAACAGTGTACATGCTCACTTCCCATCGTGAAGAAGTACTTGGCCCCAAATGTCAATTACATCAAGATCTAGAGATCCTGGTTGGAGAAAGCACTTCTAAAACATTAAGATTGACACATGTTTAATTTTAGTCTGTCCCCATGAAGATTTTTATTATGCCTTAATATTCTTATTAATTAAATGATACTTGTCTACTTCCTCATTAGAATTAACGTTCCAGGGTCAAGAGATTTATCTCAGTGCTGCTGCTGCCTGCCTCACAAGTGCAAGGTCCCGTGTTTGATCTCTGACACTTATAACATGTAGACAGAAATTTGCAATTGGTTTGATACATGTACTTCTATAACAGGGTGGTTTCTTTATTGTACTTGTGGTACTGTTTGGACAAAATCTTCATTCATGAAGAAATTGCCTGTCAGCCAGGGATGTAGCCCTTTAACGCTGTGCCTGCCTGGCAAGTGCAAGGTCCTGAGTTTGATCCCTGGAACAAAAAAAAAAAAAAAAAAAAAAAAAAGAATTAACATTGCAGGCCTACAGAAAAATCTATTCCGATCTTTACAAAGACTATAAAGACTTCCCCTTGGGAATGAAAACCTTTAGGGAAACCGATTTGTGCTCGAGGTTCCAGAAGAAGCAGGAATCTGGGTGCTCTGGCTGTGCAGGCTCCATCACCCAGCACCTGCAGCACCACAAGACCATATCCCAACATAAGCACATGCTTTGGACAGCACATGTGTCAAATGCCTCTTACTCCAGTCCCAGAGCTAGTGAGGCCAGTAGGGTTCCCACTGGATTTCCCGTGAATTAGAGGAGAAAAACCGAGTGAAAACATCCCCACCATCGAGACCAATGACAAGATGGCCCCATCTTGAGGTAGGTCCAGCTTCCAACGAGACCTTCAGCATGGAGAAAGACCTAGTTCCAAGCCCATACCGGAGCCTCTGCCAGTCCAACTGAACGCAGCGAAGGCACGGGATGAGGGATTCAAAAAAGCAAAGCTGACAGATGGCAATTTGTGAAGAGTTGAATCAACATAAATTATATCTCATCAGCGAGCAGAGAAAAGGGAGGATGTGTTCCAAGGTTGGGCGAACCACTGGGTGGCGAGCCAGCCAGAAACCACGGGCGTCTCTCAGAGCGGGGTGCAGGCACAGAGGTGAAGTCCCTCTTTGTTGGAAAGTCATCTGGGTCGCACATCTCAGGGACACTGTCTCCATCTATTTGAAACAGTACAATAAATGGAGTGAACGCACATCTGGGATTTCAGGAGGTGTTAATCACAGACTGCAGAAAAGCAGACCACAGTTGCAGACAGCATGGTATGACAATAGGAGAAGGGCCCCACCGCCCTTCAGTTCCACCTATTTCGTGCTGTAGGACATCAGCCCCGGTGCTGTTTTCTGAGGTTGGGAGGGGCTCGTTGAAGCCACGCATTAACTGTGCAAACAATCCATTCTTCTCCCATAGTCTTAAAATGTATAATACGAACTTTAAAAAAAATCCATAGCTATCGAGGCAGATAAGAAAGTGGACATTTTAACCTTAATGTCATTATATCATAGAATATAAAATAATACAATGTGGACATGAGCGATTTGAAGTCATGAACATTTGGGGTTAAGCAAAAAGGGTCTGTGAATTCAGATGCAACAAATGTCATATACTTGAGAAACAAAAATCCATTAACCAGATTTCTGCCTGAACATTTGGCACTACATAAAAATATCTGTTTATTGGAAAACCTTTAGCACACTGACATTTGCGAACCAGAACCAGTCAGCATCTAGGCCACCAGAGGGCAGTAGAAGGAAAACCAACCATCTCCGAGATCTTTCAAGGGCTTAAAATTATAGAAGGGAAAAATTCCAAGGTGATATAACATAGACAGAAACTCTACACTTCCACTTACATGTGTAAATGCATAGCAACAAATTTTGAAGAAAAAAAAGCAACATAAAGCTTATGACACATTTACTTTTTCTCTTATGTTGAAATGTTTGCTATTGGACAGATAGGTTTTATGCACCTTGAAGACTCTAAACAAACATACAGTCGCGAGGTTCCACCTAAACAATTATTTAGCGGTGCCATGGTCATCCCTGCTCCACTTGGGGCTAAGAGCGAGAACCCGGCCGCACACCAATGGCTACTGCTTGGTGGAGCTGCTGGTGGCTCATCAAGTTCATGCTGCCCTCCCGCACAATTCCACCGCATGAGGGTTTTCTTGGACAGGCAGAAAACAGCATCTAATACTGAATGGAGCCTTCCTTGCTGATATTTCGTGGCAGCTGTGCTCTGCTCAGGAGCGAGTTGGAGAGAAGACGCCAAGGCCAACATGGTAGGAATTTTCACACATTCTCATAGGTCTCCCTACAGGTGTCTGGAAAGGGTAATTACTTTGGGCACCACACCGAAGAAAAGGGTAAAAACATTTTTATGCAAAAGTGCCAGAAGTGAATTTAGTATCGGCAGGAACCATAAACCTCAGATGCATTTTTTTTTTTGCTACTTCCAGTTTTCCCTTTTTTTCCCCCTAAAAGAGGAGTTCTGTATGCTAATAGGACTTACATGGGAACAATAGGAGTATGTTAAATAATTCATCCCAGGGGTGCTGAGACTATAAGACACATCTTACTGTGAGGACATCAGATGGATAGCTTATTCTAGCAGGCAGAGGACACAGCGGAACTGTCTTCATTCCCCTTGAAAAGACACATTTTTTCTGTCTCAGGAATGTCTGCTATCAGAGGGACCTAAGATTCTTGGACAAGAGCCCCTTCTTTTCCTCTTGGTTGGGTCCCCTTTAGAATTTCAAATTAAGAGCTACACATAATTTTGCCATTTAGCAAGAGGAGAAAAGGAGGGAGGAGAGTGGAAGAGAGCGGGGTGGCAGCCCCCAAAGGTCACCCACCTTCATCCAGTGCTCTGATGTGAGCTGGCAGAACTCTGGCCCCAGGAAGCAGTGCCGTAGGTGGCTTCCGGCACAGCCTTGTGGAATAACTTCAGTGTGTGTGCTGCTTCTTCCCGGCAAAACTCTGTTATTTGAATCTGAAATGGCAGCTGTGTCAAAACAAGTTTGCATTAGACAGCCCTGATTCCAACTTTTAAAATGCTGATTCCAAAAGTCAGGGTAACTCAGCAGCGATCGCTTGTGCGTGTCGGTTCTTCTGAATAACAGCCTATGGCTTTCTCAACCCCCCAAGAGAGGATTCTGTGCAGCCCCCTGCTGCAGCAACTTTGCTGTCTGAATCACAAACACCTGCCATCTATAAGACTTCAGGCACTCAATACATGGCACACCAGACCTTGGCTCATATACACAGCTAACTTACAGAAGCATAGCAAACGCCTAGGCAAACAGGGAAGAGCTCGATGGCCAGAATCAGCAAACAGAAGCACCAGCTCCAAGCAAGAAAAACCAGGTAGACATTGAGAAGGGCTTGGCAGACCCCAAACACTGGGGTTTTCTGGGAGGTGGCTGCCTACACTGGGACAGAAGCCTGGGACCCACCACTGGTGGCGCGGAGAAGCTTGTTCCTGGTAGGCACATCCTCTGTGGAGGAAAGAAACCCAGAACATTTACGTTTCATGCATATGTGGTTAGTTTTGCTAGTGATTATAAGAATTTTCAGATTTTCTATTTCTTCTAAAATCAGCATGTTAAGTTGTGTTTCAAAAATAAATTATTCCATTGAAACTGCATTTTTAGTGGACCGTAGGGTGCTCTTACCATCGGATGTCTGAAATGTGTGCAAGTGAGTGTCCCTTTCATCCTAATGCTTCCTCTCTTCTGTCTTCTCCATTAACCTTTCCAGTCTTGCTTGTTTTACCCACCTTTCCCCAGAGTTACTGTTGGCATTGACGCTCTCGTTTGTGCCTGTTTTCTATTTTGTTGACTATGGCTTTTATCTTCATGATCCCCCTCCTTCATTCTACTCCCTTTGGCAAAGGGAGGGGAAGAAATGAAAGCGTGAGATACTGAAAGGCCCTTTTGCGAGAAATGGCTCCCGCAGCAAAAGACCCTCCAGGACCCAAAGATGGGTCTGAGGGCGGCTGGAGCTGGTCCCACTGGCTGTGCTTGGCTCCCTCCCCTCACACGGCAGTTCTTGGTTTCAGGAACCCTTTACACTCTTAAAGAAAGCTTTTGTTTAAATTGAAGAGCATCTACACACACACACACACACACACACACACACACACACGCACAGTCGCCCTGGGCATCCATGGGTGACAGGTCCCCGGAGCCCCCATGGATACCAAAATCCACACACACTCAAATCCTTGTATAAAACAGGGAAGGGTTGGTACCAAATCTCTGCACATTTCATTTGTTCTTTGAGTCACCACGAGACGCCTTTGAATGTCTGACAACAGTGTAAATGCTATCTAGGTGAGCACTTGTTATGCTACACGCTTAGGGAAGAACAGCAGGAGTCTGTCATGCTCTGCAAAGACATGATTTTACATATCTAAAAATCTACACATTTTTTGAAACAGGGTCTTACTGAGTAGTCCAGGCTGGCCTCAAATCCGCAGTCCTGCCTCAGCCTCCCGGGACGGCCTCACAGCTGTGCTGCTCCACACTGCCTTCTTCCAAGCAGTTTGATCTGCTGTTATTTCAATCCATAGTTAACGCACTGACATGCGCGTGTGCGTGTGCTGTCTATATCATCTCTGTGTCATCTGTACACACACGTAACTAGCACACTGTTGAATTCTACTATCGTGCACATCAGCATTTCTTCACATTAGATCATTTCTGAGTCTGTCAGTTCATTTCTAACACAGAGAAGAACGTGCCAGTGAGCAGTGTAGCTTGAGAATAGAAAAGTACACATTCCCATTCCCCGTCTGCCGAGGGTGAGATGGGGTGCTGTGGAGAAGTTCGGTCATAAACGTAAAACCACTACGGAGCATGCAGTCTGACTCATGGATCACCCAAAGATCTACTCTAAGGGATAAGGCAGGAAACTTATGGTCGCATGGGTGTGTGCGCGTGTATGTGAGGGTGCTGTAAGGCCGCATGTGACAGCAACGAGACGGACTTCATATTTGTCACTGCACAGAGTGGCTGCTTACGTTTGACGACGTCTCCACCCCTGGGGGAAACAGTTCATCAGCGCTGTAAAATACCAACATGCTCAGCTATGCAACAGGAATCGTCATAATACTTTACAGAGCTTCCGCGAATGTGAAATGAGTTATCCATGTCAAGTACTTGGCATAACCCCGACTTACACTCGTGCCAATAGATGCGGCACATTTTGCTACCTCTTCGTGTGAAATACCACTTAATTTGACAAGCAATCAGAATGTCATGGAATTCAAAGTCTTGGCATGAAAACGCGTTCAGGTAGAAGGAGGTCAACAAATGGCATAAACACTCTGCTCCTCCTCTGGCGGAAAACCCAATCACACCAGAGCACGCGCCACACACAGACACGCACAAGTTGTCCCGGAGGAGGGCCCAGGTAATGTTTATTCTTTGCTTTGTGACCCTGAGTCAGGGTCTTCCCATTTCCCACTCATCTGGGTTGGTTGTGCCACTGCACCGCGCCCCGGCGGACACCAGGGGGCGCCACGGGACCTCGAGCGTCTCCTGGCGGAACTGTGAGCCCAGCCTCGCAGGGCAGCCCTCCGCAGAGGCCTTACAGGCCTAATGCATTCCAGGCTTGGACAATGGCAGATCCCACAGGACACCAGGGTGCCAAGTGCGGACTCAGACGGGGACTGAGCCACACTCCAGGCGCGCTGCGAGAGACGTTCCAGGGGTTCTGTGGGCCGGATCCAAATGTGGGTCTCCACCCATTCATCACCAGTGGCACAAACAAACTAGTACACACCCGCGTGCACGTGCACGCACACACGCACACACACAGCCAGTTGTGACGACCGAAAATGTCTCTTAGATGTTGGCAAATGTCCCCTGAGCCAAAAATTATTTCTGATTGAGAACTACTGATCCAGTTCAAATATTGACTTTTTTTTTTTTTTAACACGGATTCTGTGGTTTTTGGATCAGCACCTACTTCCTCAGCACCGCACTGGCTCAGAGTCCCTCGGGTAAATTCGTGCCCGGCTCTGGGCCTACCCTTTGGGACTCCGTCATCACACTCTAGCACGCACAGCGTTAGCCGCCTTGGGCCTGTTGTCCTTTTTTTCCTACGGCTCCATCCACAGACCTGAACCTGCCCGGGGAAGCCAGGACGCACGACTGTGCTGGCTTCGAAAGCAAGGGGAAGGGGCCTCAGCCTGCAGATGGGAAGGGAAGTGGCACTCAGGTTGCTGAGTTCTGAATCACTTCGTTTTTGTTCACCTGGTGAAATTGCTAAATCATGTGCTTTGGGGACTGCTCCGTGGGGCAGTGTTTCTTAGGAATGCTCTTTGTTATTTAAACAGTCATCTCTTCAATTTTCAGATTTTTGTCACTTCTTTGTTCCTTTCCCCCAAATACCTGAGGTACAGCAATCATCAGGAAATAACAGGAAATCTTAACACCTTCAAACCGCAGGCACCTGTGCCTGTGGCGGTAGCCCAGTCTCTCCCAGCCCAGGGCTGTGTGTGATGGTAATCTCTCCCTGACAGGTGTTGCTGACACTATTATTTCTTGAAAGAGACTGAAGGACTTGCATCTTCGATTTCTAGAAACACCCCATTTTGTTGTCTTGGTTCTTTGATGTTGCCAGCAATCAATGAACTGGGAGAAGCAGAGAAGAAACTCATATTCCACCAAAAATATATTTTTGCTAGATAAAGATAAAGCAGTGTTGGGGTAGGGCTTTCTGTTTATGGAGCTGGAATTGCGTCCCCTGGCCAGGCTTTTCACAGCTTGCCGGGTCAAGAAAGAGCTCTGCCTGTGTATTTTTCACCGAGCAAACTGGCACCAGGTTGCTCCAGGTACCTGTGATGCTAAGAGAGCGTCAGCACTGCCTCCACTTAGCTGAGGAACCACTGCTACATTTTAACAGGAACATACACACGAGAAAAAGAGATTCTTTCAACTGTCTGTAAACAATCACAGCACAGCAGAAGTATAGCAGCTACAGAAAGTCATGGACCTCACCTTTGAAATCTGCCAGCTCTTTTTACTTTTCTTTCTTTCTCTCCCACCCCATCAGCTCTTGCCCATACTTCCTATCTCTGCTTCTTTGTACCTAGAATTGCCTCCTAATCTAGGCTTGCAATTCTGTCAGTATGATATTTGCTCACTTCTGTTTGTCTTCAGTATTAGTATTGGCCTTTGTTTTCCAAAGTTCTTGTATGAATGAATGATTTAAAACTTCATTTCAGTAAAATGTTGATTTAGGTTCTTAGCTCTGTGGGACGGAGCAACCTGGAGTGCGGCCCTTCCTGAGCAGGTGTTCTTCACCTTTCTCCTTCTCAGAGGGTGTGTTCTACACGCATGTGTTGCTCATCCTGATGGCCAGCCCTGGAAATCGGACTCCACAAGAGATCTTTAGTGTATGTGCGTGAGGCTGAATGTGTTACTAGTAGGTCTTCAAAACTCACATACTTCCTATAATATATGGAGATTGTGTTGCTTATAACACTTGACACATGTACTAGCACTTATAAAGATATGTTGGTTGACAAGAAATTAACATTTAAAGATCTTCAGGCAGACTTGGGGCCCCTAATCTTTATATAAAGCATGAGTTAAAGGTTAGGAGTCTAACATTTGCCAGTTTGAGGATATATTACTAAAACCAGCACATTAGGCTATTCAGACTACCAGGATGTAACATTTATCCAGGAAGGCAACTGTGCTAGAAGACATTGAATTATCTACATGTATATCCTCCTCTCAGGCTCTGTATTCAAGGTTTACCAAGGCAAAGATAGTCTCCTGCCAACCAAAAGCTGCAATCAGTGTATGGGGTGATCAAATTATACAGTGAATGTTAAAAATTCTTTTAACTCACTACAGTAAAAGATAAATTGATTTAACACTCCTCAAAAATGCACTCTCTCGCTCCAAACACACCTATCCCACAGTCCCTTGCACTTTCTGAAGCAGTTCTCTTTCATGAAGAAATACTCTTTCATGAGTGTCTTTACCAGGTATGATGAACGGTTCAGAGAGTGCCACTGCCAAGTGTAATGCAACAGAAAGAGGCTCCTAAGAACATTACAGTGTCTTCATTCACTGTGTTCTCTGGATCGGGCCTCTTAGAACTTCTGGCTCTTCCCCCAAATCAAAATGGCCATGAAAGGGGAATGTTTTGAATCCATTTAGGACACTGAGGCAGCCATGACAACTAAAGACGCTCACAAAAGAGGACTCCAGAGCTACATGTAATATATCCTAAGATATAACCTGATCAACCCCCCGCCCAGTCTACCTGTCACTGTTTCCTGGACAGTGCATTTTCTCTATGTCTGTTAGCAAACATACTCAGAAATAACTCGCCTTCACCAGACAGGGCCGGCAGTACTCCATCGCACCTATGTAAGGTCCTGATGACCCTCAGACTGGGTCAGACAGCTTGGGACCAGCTTATAGGTGGCTCTCAAGAGTACACTGGGACCACTCAGACATGAGTGACTTCCGAGCAGTGCACCTGACTGTGCTGTTTGCCTGGAAGGAGAAATGCCTACAGTTGAGCCTCCCCAGTTGTTCAGAGGATAAATGACAGGGACGCTGAAGGAGCTCACATGGACAACTGATGACAAAGAAGGTCATGAGAAAGAAGGGTGAGGACAACCATATTTGAATGAGCACAGAATGTAAATACTGATGTGTCATGTTAATGCTCAAAAATGAAGCTCAGTCTCAGGAGAGGGAGATTTTAATAATGGGGGAGAAGATGACCAGTTTTATCCATGCTCTTTCCCTGGCTATGCCTGCTCCCCAGCCACATCCTCTTACCTCAGGGGCCTCATGAATAAAGCGATCATGGGGTTAGAGGCCACAATATGCATGAGTATAGTGGCCGGCTGACTGCCCCGGGCTCTTCCCACATAGAAGAGGCAGGGTTTTATTAATCCCAGGAGAAATACTCTGATGGTGGATTTGCCTTTCTTGTCTGAAGCGTGTGTGTAAAAACACCCTTTAAAAGCCCTTTTCACCATCACGGTGTTCCATATAGTTTGGATTAGGCCATTAGAAATAATTTTATAGCAGGTTCAGTTTGCTAATGAGTTCATTTACACAAAATTCTCCAGTTTCAGGGGGCCTGTCGGCTGGTCTGACAGGACAGTGGAATGGCCTTTGGAAGATGTACAAGCCCAGCCACACTTTGTGAGCTGAGGTGGCATTCCTAGGACATGGCATAGTCTTTGTATCCACGACCCTGGTAAGGTCCCAGAGGTGACCCGTCAAGGACAGAGGGACTGTGTTGTTGTTGTGTTTAGCCACATTGGCTTCATTAGGCTGGAACTGTCTTTCCAGAATCTATTGCCCCAGATGCTTCTGAGCTAGATTAGCCAAAAAGTCCTCTGTGTAGAAGGTAGCAGCCATCACAGAGTGGCAGCAGTCTCCTTTGGGAGGTCCTTGAGTCAGGTGAGGATTCAGCAGGTGCTGAGGCACTGTGGGATTGGCTTGTCCTTGATCTCTCTCCCTCTGCAGGTCCAGTCCTTCTCTGTGCTCACTTGGACCAAGGGCAGCCCCAGCTTACTGCTGGACACTCACTGAAGAACCGCAAAGATGGTTCCGCACAGGAGCATGGCTTCCTGCCCCTGCCTTGGGGGTCTCCAGTGAGCTGTACCCTTGTGACTTCTGTAGATTTGAGCTCCTCAGCTCCAAGGGCCTCTGGACCTTCACTCCCGCAGTTCCTCCTGCAGCCCTCAAGATCCCACAGACATGGCGATCCTTCTGCTTTCAGAGAGCGTAAGTGATTCGGAGGGTGAAGAGATTTCCGAGTGGTGACGATGCAGCAGTGGGCACTCACCCCAGGGTAGCTGGGTAAAGTGACGGTTACCACGCCCTCGATGGTGAGTGGCAAGGGGCACTGATGGACCACCTACTGCACGCCGCACACGGGGCCGCTTGTGCCTTACACCACGGAGTCCTCATACACACTTCCCGCGGTAGGCGCGCTTATCATCCCACTTTGCAGCTAAGGAGCACTTTAGGGCCAGCTCAGAGCTGAGAAGGCATGTTTTTCACAACCGTGCTGTCTCTACAGGATGCCACACATTAAAAGTGTCTGTGTGGCAAACCCGTGTCCTCTCCTAGCCTATGATGTTTACTTAAAGGTCGAGAAGTACATCCTGTGGTACCTTCATTCTTAAGCCCAAGGCCTGAAAATTAGGTTTATGACAAGAGTCTGTGAAAAAAGGACACACGGAGGAAACAGGGGCAGGAGCACAGCTAGCAGAGGCACTTTGTGTTAGAAAGGACTGGCAGGCATTTGGATCCGCGGAATCGATAATGTTCAATAGGAAGAGGAAGTGCAAAGGGGAAGTGGGAAGGGCAGGGCAAAGGAAAGCAGGGGAGGGAAAATACGAGCAAAGGAAAGATCAAACAAAGTCTCTGTAAACAGGGAAAGGGTGGAGAATTAGAAGGGTGGGCAGGGAATGGGGAAAGAGTAAGAACCAAGATGCACCATGTAAAGGTACAAATTCCCAATGATGAATGTCAGGGTATTGCACACCTAAAATGTACCGATAAAAGTAATGAATTTCTAAAAGGAAAGCGGCAGTCAGTTTGTGACAGACGTTTGTTCGCATTTCCAGGATATGAGTTTAGCTCCATAAAAGAATCCAGAGAGAAAGCAAAGTGAGCTTAGGCTACCGACGAAGATCATGGAGACAGAACGTTTTATCATCATCTAAGTCACGATTTGGCAGGGGGAGTAGGGCAGCACAGGCGGGCATTCGTTTTACAGAAAAAAATACCTGACATATTGAAGACACTGAAACAAGGACTTCAATGTTTATGTGACTACACCTAACCAGCAGTAGGGGGAGCAAGACACAGGGAAATCTAAACCTTCAGCCCAAATACTAAACAATAATAACAAAAATGTGGATCTCTGAGTCACCTAGGGATAGAAGCATGGAAAAGTGATTTTACAGCACAGCTTGAGCATAGGATATTGATATATTTTAAATACTGCTCAATTTAAAAGGGTTCCGATTGCTTAGAGTTCTAACACACAAGCACGCAGTTCAGTAGAGGTCTCAGCAACGTAAAACAGAATAGATCGTTTTTAACCTAAATGACCCTATTTGTTGTTTGAAAGTAGCAAACTTCCCAGCACCCTTACACCAGTTGGATCCACTTTTATTGTGGTCTAAAAAATAACCCAAACTGATGTAAAAACTAACAATATCATTTAAATGAATTTCCCTGGGCACAAAATAGTGTAATACAGTGAAGTCTGCAGCGTTAGCCCTAAATTTTGCTTATAAGGAGTATATTCTGCTTTGAACATCAAAGAGAAGTTCATAGAGGTTTTCAACCAAGACTAAACCAGAGAAAATGTAGTTCACTAGCGGGATGTGTCATGTTCTAAAAGCATGTTTGCAGTGCTGAGGTTCGAAAGGGTTCTTTGAATATTGTTCCTACCCAACCCTCCCTTAAAAGCACCTCAACTAGTGTCAGAACAAGCCCAGGCTCTTTCCAAATGACTTTGACCATTTCTGAATTTTCTAATTAGAGTTAAAAAACAAAACCAGTCCTATACATTCAAACCGAGCAACTTAGTTGCACAATAAATTGTTCCTACTTGAATACAATGCGGCAAATGTAATTTGAAGTCAATTCCAATGCCTGTGAAATTGACATTTGTTTCATTCAATTCATTTTCAAGGCTTTCCCTAGTCTCAGGAAGTCCTGGAGCTCTAAAGCCCCAGCTTTTCACTTATGGTCATGAGTTTGGATGTGGTAGACACCCACGGTAAGAATATGAACCATCTGACATGAAATGCAAAATATAAGACAAAAGCTGACTTGGGATTTGTCATGGAGTCTTGGGTGTCTGCTCTGGTGGTATAAACACAGTCAAGTTCACTTCTAAGTCTGGGCTGGGTCGGAATTCTGTGACATAAAGAGGACGTTTGGGAATTTTTTTGGTTTTCTTAAGGTCGCCATTCATGCCCTAATAATTGGGGCAAACAAGGATTTTCAGTCCTGGTATTTGCTTGAAGAAAGCACTATGATGTGATTTACTCTCAAAAGTATTTGTTCACCGACTTCAAAATAAAGGTGCAGGTTGCCAAGACTACGTGCTTGAAGCTTCGATGTTCGTTCGAGGACACCCAACTCTGCACACTCACCCGTCACGACTCCGCAGACTTCTTCAGCCCCAAACAGCTCAGAGTCCTGGGTATTCTTTCACCAGACTTCTATCACGGATCCTAATTCTCTTTCAAACGGACTGATTCCCAAACCTCCAACCCCAGGTTCATCTTCCCGCGAATTTATCCCTTCATCTGCCTTTAAGACTGTAAGGAGCGCCTAGGAATTGAAAGATACACAGCTAACTGTTTATTCTGAGCGCCATCCCAATGTCCTACTGCTGGCTTCTGCTTCTAAATCCAGGGTGCAGAAAGATGTGGGACGAAGGAGAAGCCACGGAGGCACAGACCTCTTTGCTGCCCTCGCTCTTCCTGAACTGTGTAAACAAACTCGGGGAAGGGTGCACAGCCCTGTTTCGCCTTGCAGATGGGGTCATTCTCAGTGGTCGAGGAGAGTCACTGCATCACCTCTCTGCTCCACTCTGGGTCTTATAATTCAAAACAGCCTTTTACAAACACAATTTATAGTTTCTCTCCGAGTGACTCTGGGAGCATACCTAATAATTACACAGCCCAGCCGCTGACGCTGCGGACCCCAGTTTAATTAACATTTTTGCAGGAGTGTCACATTTTCATAATCACTAAATACTTTTCTAAATTTATGCTGCATTTGAAGTTGCCACACATCATCTCAGATTATTTTCACTCATGGCCCTAATCAAACCAAAAATAAGATTATTTTTTCTTTTCATATCACTTTATTTTTTAAACTATGATTTGGTGTTTCCACCAAAGATGATTCACACAGGCTAACCAGATGCTCTGTTCAATTCCTGTGTAAGTGTTGTGCTTAATTGTCATAGACTTAATCAAAGCTGGCATTCTTTTTCAGGCAGTTAGAGCATTATTAAGTTTTCTATTCATTCACATGATAATAAAAAGATCTTGGAAAGTATTCACCACCATTTATCCCTGAATTCAACAGAACAGAATGTGTAAGCAAAGGAAAGTTTTCAGTGCTGGACATCCATGGGGTCTGAGCAATGAGGAGCTTGGTTGTAGATATGCACTTTAATTGTGTTTTAGCTTTTTAGCACCATGTTTTGAGATGATAGCCAATTTATTCTCTGTGTGAGAAGATATTTAACAATTGGAGAGTGAACAATGATAATGTTATTAGCAATATATTCAAATTACTATTTGCTGTCTTATAGGTCTATTATTATTATCACCATTATAAATGCTTTCCTTTTCTTCTAGCAAATTCATAAATCAGAAATTGTGCTTAGGCATGAAGCTGAAATGAAATTAGTAATACAAATGGAAGAAATTGTACAATCAAATAAGTAAGCACTCAAGTCATTTTAGGCCTGCAAACGCATGGAGCCGTGTGGTTACATAAGCAGGAGGATTAGCATTTAGGTCACTAAATTAGTCTTTAGATTTCCTTGCTCCTTATCAAGGGTTCTGTTTGCTTCCTGGAATCATTGACTATGCTATATTAACTGCAGCTTTTTAGCTGCCAGTATTCCAAAACACTGAAACTCTTTCCAACGAATATACCCTTATGAAAGATTTGTTAGCAGCCCTGACAATGGAAGGTCAACTATTAATATCTATTGAATCTTATCCGCGATGGTGACTGCCTTTGTAAAATTCTCCTTCTCGTAGATTAGTAAAAAGGAATAAGGGCATTTTATGTTTTTGCTTTGGCTGTTCATGAACTAAAAAGATTAAAGCCTCAAGTGATTATGTGGGGGGTGCGAACAATTTTGCTACAATTTTTTTTAGTTTAATAGAATATTTGTACTGAAAAGTTAAAAAAATTTGCCTATATCATTCTGCAGGTGGCCGTAGGGGAAAGCACAGTACTAACCTGCATTTATATATACCATCCTGGCCAAGTCTGGCTCTGTGATGGTCCTGAAATGATAAGAAATCCAAAGGCACAGTCTTCTGGTGCCAGTCCACAAAGAATTCTCACTCGCAAGAGGATGTCTGGGTCTTAAACAGTTTTTCCTTTTGTTGTGAACACAGATGTGAGGGAAAATAGGAACAGAATGCTTGCTGTTGACAAAGGTGAACTGTTTTTGCTCTCTTACACGCCATACGTCCTATTGCCGTGGAAACTGTAGATTCTGCGAAGTGACCTGGCTTTGGATCAGACCACCCCAGACTTCTGCTGCCTTCAGCTCCTCGGAACATGGCCGAGCATTTTCCCTACCATGGTGGGGAAGGCACCAACGGCATTGCCAGGCGACTGATTTGCCCCATTCTCTCTTCATACACGCACTAGAGAGACGATTTCCAGAATCTGAAATTTAAAAGTGAATAGTAATTTTTAAGCACTGCATAATTCAGCAAAAATCATTCTTGCTCAAAAAGACAGCTTAGGTCCAACAAGAATATGATTTGTTGGTGCTGTGTACTGATCCTTCTCAACTAGAAAATCTTGCTGGGAGAAATCACTTACAAATGGGGAATAATGAAGAACTGATGGGGAACATGTATTTGGAGTATTTTGATGTTCCAGCCATTTTAATCTTAATTTAAAACCTGCTTCTACGACTTATAAAGAAGATGCCTATTTATATCTATAGATAGAGAAGTGTATAGTTTTGGTGTCTCAAAATAAACCCCTCACTCGGTCTGTTTCTGCAGGGTTATGAGGCAGAAATCAAATTTAAATTGCCTTATGAAAGCCTGACAAAGGTATCAAAGTCAGTGAGCTGCAGAGAGAGCTACAGATTCCACATCTCTCAGGACACGCTTCACCATAGCTGAGCTACGGAACAGGCTGGGCTGCACACCAGTGGATTCATGGAGTATTACTCAGCCATAAAGAAGAACAGAGTCATGGCATTTGCAGGAAAATGGAGCATGTGGGGACCATAAGCCAGACTCAGAAAGACTAGTATGGCATGTTGTCTTTCTTTTGTGAAATCCGGGGTTGTGGGGGTTGTGAAAGTGAGGGGAACTATTAAGGAGAGGACAGGAACCAAGCAGAGGGGAGTGAGGAAGAGAAGGACACGGGGGAGTTGAGATCATCAAAGCACAGGCTGGATGTAAGAAAATACGGCAAAGCAAACCATTATTTTGGGCACTCAATATATGTGAGTAATTACAATATGACTTTTTTGGGGGAAAAAGAAAGTGTAGCATGTTACCGTGCGGTGCCTCTGCAGCTGCTCACCCAAGTTTTCTGCACCTATCTGACATTTTATTTCTCAGGACTCCACTGAAGCTCCACAAACTTTTTGCAACACATACATTGTATTTTAACTATGGCTTGTTTGTCTCAAAATCAGCCCTGCTGCAAGTTCCTGAGGTCAGAAACTCAAATCTGCCTCCTGTGAACCCAGCTCTGGGCTCTGCGCAATGGACTGAGCAGACATTTATGCAAATAAAGCAACGACACAGCTTGCTGACAAAGGAAGTTTCTGGCCCAATTTGCATCACAACTTAATACACATATAAATCATAACTTTGCATTTCCTGAATTTCTCAATTTAAAAGCAATTGTTTGTAAGTTTGCCGATAGTTTCAACATGAAACATTGTTAGATGTTCAGGTTTTACTAATGTCACATGGGCTCTTGTCAGTAACACTGTGCTATGCTGAATTTGAAGCAGATAAAACAATTAAGATATGTTTCAAGCATGAGGACCCCAGTTTGATCCCTGGTACCGACACACACAAAAAAAATTAAGGTATGTTATGCACATGATGTTAACCCTATGATGACTGTGATCATTATGTACTGCAATCATGTACTAATAAAAAAATTTTTTAAATGTATTTTCCATGATTTAGAAAGAAAAATATATATGGTTCTCTGGTGTGAGGAACCAAAACCGAAACTAAGGACCAAATGTATAGCAGATATTGGGAAATGTTCAAGTGGGGAAGGGAATATGGGAGGGGGTAGAGGAAAAGGAAAGAAAGAACAAGAAAAAAAGAATAGATGGAAAAAATGGAAGCAAGGCTTTGTAAATACAGAAGGGAAGCAGGAAAGAAAGGAGAACGGGGAAAAGAGGAGAAGCGAGGTATGTCATGCACAGGTACAGATTCCTCACAGTGAATGTCACCATTATGTGTATCTAAAATGTACCAATAAATGTTTCAAAAAAAGAAAAATACATGAATTAACGTCTAGCCATGTGTTTTCTGAAAGAATATTTTCTAAGGAATAAAAGTTATTGTTAATTTTTCATTTTAAGCCTCTTGCCTACATACAAAATTGTCTATAAACAAGAGCGACAACTCTCTTTCATTAGACAACACGTTCCTAGAGACTTTGGCCTGCCTTTGTGGTTTTTGTCTTCCCTCCGGATTCTCTGCTCCAGGCTGCCCCCTGGATCTTCCCTGGTTGGTGACCGCCAGCCTTCTTGCCCTCCCTGGGGTTGGTCACAGGCTGGGATCAGAAGCACATGTTAACGGAGACGGGTGCATGCTTTGTACTACTCTGGCTCATCTGCAGAAGACTTTTTAGTCTTTTGGCCACAATGTGTTACTGTAGTAGTGATGAATCAGTAAGGGTCCTGGGCCACGTCTTAGCTGGCATTACAGAAGGGGAAGGTTGGGAAGGAAGGGACCTGCTTAAGGTGGGATAACAATATAGTTTCCAACGGTAAAATCCCTAAAGGACCCCGACTGTGGGATGAAGGAAGACTGATTACTCCTACTGGGGTTCAAGCCAGCTGGCCTCACCTGTGGCCCAGAGCTTTCCTGACATCACAGGTGGACAGATGCCATAGAAAGGCAGTCAGCCAGGTCTTTGGAGAGGGGCAGGTGGGTGTCTGACTAAAGCTAGACTCCCCAGCTTGTGGTGGGGAGAAAAAAAAAAGGAAAATAGAAATAAAAGTAATCAAAAAAAGTTCCATCTCCACTCAAAGAAGCTTATTCCTTTTGGTGGAAAAACAAAACAAAACAAAATAAAACAAAAATCCCTCAAAGATGAAAGGATAAAAATGTCTTAGAATGTTTTCCAGAGTCAGTCATTCAAAAATTTAATCTGAACGCTCAAATACAGAGGTATCTCAAGTCACGAACTTCATTCTTTCCATGGTTATGGTCGCAAGTTGAATGGGATGAGAACTGAATCAAATTCAATGGTCAGGTTGAGTGTTGACTTTAGGGGAAACTTGATTCGGTTTCATCAAGTTTGGTTTGCGGCTAGAATCTTGGAGAGAACTGAGTTTGTGAACTGAGGTGCCACTGTGTTCATCTAATGATTGCAGCCGTCCTCCTAAAGAATTAAAAGGAAAAAAACAATCCGTAATTATCAGGAACAAAAATCCATAATTTATCATTCCTATTCTTTGTTATGAATGGAAAGTATCCTCCTTAGAGTCCTTAACCCAAGAAGATCTTATGTATGAATCACTTGACCACAATATCTTTCGATATCATGGCAAAACAGTATTCTTTTCAAAATTGAAATCTTATCTTTAGTTTGTACTAATGGTGTCAGAGAATTCTTTTTAGGTTCTGTAGCTCCAAGACATAAAATAAAATAAAAATTCAAAATTGTATCTTCATGAGAAACTGAAAACAACTAAGAAGAAGACTAGAAAACCCTTTTCCCCGAGGATTTAAGTAATTCACTAGATCTCCTGCCTTTGCCGTGGGGCATTCTGAGAGGACAGGATCCGGGGCGTGGAGGCCTCTCTGACAGGACAGCTTCAACACCGGGAAGTGGACCGTCCTGGTCCCCAGTCAAGAGAACCCCTGGTCCCCAGCCTTTGTTACATAAGACCCCATCAGGTGCTCAAGCAGTTCTTTCTGGGTCCTACAGTGGACCTCACAGCAGCACCAGTCTTCAGCCGCTGTAGTCTTCTCCCCTAGTACTTCTAAGTTACCGAGACCTTTCAGTACAGTGGATTTGTGGTTGTCACTAATAACTGAGTTGTAGATTTAGCCAATGAATTACTTTTCTAAATTTGCTTCAGTAATAGTGCTTAACATTTCCTGAATGTTTTGTCTGCCAGGAATTGTTTTCAAGTCCTTTATGTACATTAGTGTCCTTGGACCCCACTTGAATAATTAATTCTATGAGTCCAAATGCTGTTTATTTCCATTTAATAGCGGTAGGACCTAAGTACAGTGTTCTGTAACCCCTCACAGTCACACCCTAGGCCACTCGGCCACACTGCCTCACAGACTAGATCTTTACACTTATTGTGTTAATAAAAAAGAAGGCCATATGAAATAATTCTATTTAGAAATTGATTCTATTTGCAATGAAACTAACAAAACTTTCACAACAGTGTGTGAGCTACGCCTGTCATAAGCCCTTTACACAAGCATTAATTAGTTCCTTTACTCTTCATTCCAATCTTGTGGCCTAGAAAGCCATCATTACTCCTAGTGCATGGAAGGGAAACTGAGACGCACAGAGAGGCCAAGTACCTGGCCTGTGGCCACCCGGCTAGTACATGATAGAAATTCAGGGGTAGAACATCTTTCCAGTTATTACAATTGTTTCAGCATAAGAGTCCTGCCACTGCTACTGTCTCATGACAAGTTGTTTTATCTTCCCAAATCTTAGGAGTATAAGTGGGGGGTTCCATGCTCTGTAGGGTGGCTTCAAAGATCCCTATGGCTTTGGCAAAACAAAAACCAAAAACCAAAAAAAACCCCTACAAGGTCACTTAGGGAAGAGAAAACCTGTTTACTCTAGTCCAAAGACTACAACACAATCTCCAGTTTTTCATCTGACTGTGAATTCATAGCCTAAGAATCCTTCAGGCAAGGGTTCTGGTGAGAAGATGGGGGGATCATATTTCAATGGTGTCTGGAATGTTATCTCAGCTAGCAGGACCACCTAACCTCAAAGAAAGCTGTGAAAATCCTGTCTCTGCCATTTGCCAGAGGAGTAATCTGAGGGAACTATTCCATCTCTCTGACTTCAGGATCCCTCTCATAGAATTCTACTTCAATAGAATTGCTGTGTAGATTAATTGAAATTCAGGTCATACATGTAAACCTGGCAGAACAGTACATGGTCCACAATAAAGTGAGTAAAAGTTGGCACTATCATTGCATAAGATATCTGCTCCTATGAAACTTAACATCGAGAGTTCTTGTGGTCAGAACTGTGGAGGATTTCTCCTGCAATGTGAGGAAATCCCAGCCTTCTATCAAGACTTTGGAAAACTGAGTTCAACTTTTCTTATCTTCAGGGGAAAAAAGAAAATCTGGTTGTACTGCTCGTGAAGATAGCTATAAGTTGATGCTAAAGTAAATTTGCTGAAATTGTTTCATTTCAGAGGGCCTACGGGAAATCAACAAGAGCCAGAAGAATTTCATTCAATGTGATTAATAGTATTAGGCAATCAGTATCAATAAGTATAGAGTTGTTTAGACTGGATTGTCTAAAATTTACAAGGAACAAAGGGTAAAAATTATTCTGACCCTCCTCTCCTCAGTGAAGGCAGACAGGGGCTTGGTTATTCACCAAATGTCATTTCAGTACATTTTCTAAGGACTGGAAGCAGCACAGCAACCACTTTTCCTCTTATATAACATCCTCTCAGTGCACATATAACCCTACATGCAGGATAATGGAGGAGAAAACAGGAAATTTGACTTTTGTCGTTGTTGCTTGCAAGTGTGAACACACCAGGGACTGCTGACATTTCATAATACCTGGAGGTCCTATTACGCTTTTTTGTCACTCATTAGTGTAACCCCACTTTTGCTCCATAGGGGAGCTCAGCAGATTAATCCAGAGCTTTAAGTGAGGTATTGGATTAATGCAGATCCAATGGGCGGGGGTTAAGCCTTTAATAAAAAATCTATTACAGGAGGGTACACGAGTGGAATTTGCTGAGTTTTGTGCAAATCTGATATGATTAATGGTCTGGAGGCTAAAACCAGTACCCTGAACTTCGCCAAAGCTTTCTGAGCTGAAGGCTATCACAGAGATTACATCATGCAATGGAGGCCCAGGAGGATTAAGCGATTTGTCTAAGGTTATGCAGATAATGAGCGGGTATTTCAGATTCCAGGCTGGCAGAGCCCGCGGAAGGCCAATTCTCCCAAACACGCATGGTGCTATGGTGACCATGCTGGCCACAGACACTGCTGGTAGAGCACTGAGACCCGCCAGGGTGGCGTACGCAGGCTGGCAAGTGCCCAGAGCTGAGATCTACTCAGCCCCGAATCTATACCCTGCAGGCTCAGCTGCTCACTCCTGACTGCATTTTTCCACTGGTTTCCCTTTATGATCCATACTTCAACCTACTACAAGGACAGTCTGGCTCCCTGGACTTGCATGCAAAGAGGACAACACCTTTCCCAGGATTCGCAGGTGACACAGAAAGGAAGGACACCAGGACTGCAAGTGAATTCTTTGTCTCCTGTTCTTGCAAACCAACAGATTGGCTTTTAATAGCATCAAGTATAAACAATCTGCTGACATACTGAAAACACCACCACCTTTTTGCCTATGGATTTAAGCCCGTAAATGTAAACCAAATCAGTGAAATCCAAGAGGTTGAAAAAAAGAGTATTAGGCCTCATGCTCTGTAAGTCAGTGTTCTAACCTTAACTAGAAATCTTATGGAAACGTGCCACTTAATGCTTCACTCTACTTGAAAGAGTAACTCCCAAATGTGCCGCAACCTAGAAGTGAATGATATACTGGAAATCCATTGATATTCTCACGTTTTGGGAGAAGATAGCTGTTGTCTTAGTAGCCAGGTCATATCAGAATACTCTAGATGTACCAGATAAACTGTTAAATGATCACGTTGCTTTAGAAACGCTAGTTCCCAGGCAAAATAAAGTGGTGTTATGTTTAAGTGTTTGGAAACTACTTTTATTTAAAAAGTTTAAAATATTAAGGTTATGTTCAGTACACTGTGGTAATACTCAATAAAGCGTGATGTGGTTCCCATTGTGGACTTGGGGATGTAACATCGGAGCTAGCTCCACGCCTGTCAGTCTGGACAGCAGAGCCCAGAACAGAAGTGCAAATACCCTTTCAAAAATAAAGAGGCCCTTGGTCAGTGCAAGCGCAGAGTGCAGCGGGGCAAGGAGAACGTTCTTCCCTCCCTCACTCCTGCTTTTGGCTTTGACTTCATTCAGGAAGATCAATTCAGAGAGAACCAGGCTTCTAAGCTCTGTGAAGGGAGGGAGAATAAAGCTTGTCATTCACAAGCAGCCACGGAAGAGATTAGAGACAGGATATGGGCGCCAGGAAATTTAGGTGTCCCCCAAAAAGACTGGAGTAAAGTGCACAATCACTGTCAAAAATATATTATTTTGATCCTAAGAAAATTAAGGGATTTTTATCTAACGAACTAGATCGCCGACCTTTTAATACATTTTGTTTTCATGGAACGTACAGTCACCATCGGACATAAAAAGATTAGTTTGCTTAAAAAAAGAAAAAGACTTTTGCTTGGAGTTATCTACCGGAATCTTGCGAACACAATTCAAGGATAACATTCTGCAGCTCTTTGGATGTGGAATGGTTTCCTGGGATCAGTCCGAGGGGAACTCCCGCGTCCTCTCTCGCCTCCCCGTTCCCTAGTCGCCAGCACTTTCTTCTCCTCCCGGGCCCCCGGCGGCGTGAGACCTGGAGATCATGAAGAGTTTCCCCTTGTTTGTAAACTGCCTGTGCACAGGCGGGGGCTGCTCCTGGCCCGG
>NW_022900942.1:64403736-64406652 GCF_012274545.1 Fukomys damarensis
GCGGCGGCGGCGGCGGCGGCGGCGGCAGGGTCCTTGGCGCGGAGGCTGTGCACGTCGATGACGGTGGAGTAGAGGTCCCGCAGGTTGATGACTTTGGTCTTCCTGTCGCGGTTCTCGTGCAGCACGGCGTTGGCGCAGATGAAGAGGAAAATGCCGATGCCCATGATGAGGGGCCCGAAGACCTTGAGCTTGTCCGAGTGCAGGTAGCCAGAGAAGACGCGGAAGAAGAAGCCCACGGGCGCGGGCGCTGGGGGTCCGGGCGCACGAGTGCTTTGGAGCGCGCCCTCGGGGCTGGCGGGGGCTCCCCCTGGGGGGCGCCTGGGCGGGGCCCGGTCGCTGCCGTTGCCCGGGGGCGCCTGCCTGCCCCCCTCCCTGGCCGCCCCGCCGGCTTTGGGCCAGTAGCCCACCACGGCCAGGGCGATGCCCACCAACAGCACCAGGATCCCGCAAAGGGCGATGAGCCCCGAGACGGAGCACAGCTTCAGCTTGCCTTTCACCACCACCACGTCGTTCTTGCGCCTCTTCTTGGCCTTCCGCTTGCGCTTGGGGACCTGGCCCGGGGGGCGCAGGGGATCCTGCTTGCGGGCTGAAATCCTCAGCAGGCCGCCGGTGGCGATCATGGCGAAGCCGCGGACGCTCGCGCAGGGGGGCAGCCAGCTGCCCACTAGCTGCTCCGCCACCTCCTCCTGCTGCGGAGCAGAGGAAGACAGTCAGAGAGTGGATGGAGGAGGCTTGGCTGCAGCGACATGCCGCGCCCGCAGTGACCTGGCTTGGGGTCCCACCCGGGGCCTTCCCCACTGACCAGGTGCCCAGTGTGGGGACCAGGCGCTGTTTGTTGCAGTTACCTAGATAAGTGGTGATGAAACAGTCTGAGGGACGCTTCTGTCTACCCCCTCCTCACCCCTACCCACATCCCCTAGGTAACCCCAACCCTTCAGGCTGCCGGCCAGAGGAGCTCCCACCACCAGCCCGACGTCAGTGCAGGGGTGGAGGGCTTTCCTGGCATCTCTGTCTGCCAGAATGGAAGGCCGTCCCAGGCAGGGGCTGCAGGGCTGTCAAGTCGCTAACTCAGCCCAGGACTCTGAGGGGTGCGGGCCACAGGCCACAGAAGTAGTCACAAAAGTTATTTTGTACAAAGGCAAAAAGCATTCACCTCAGTGGGTGAAAGGAAAGGCCATCCACGCGGGGAGGCAGCTTAGTTACTCCGGATACTTTAACAGAGTTCATGGCTGAGAAGAAACCCAAAACGTTTGGATGCTCGGATAATAAATCCTGGTACCAAGTCGCCTGTCTCCTATTTTGGTTCCTCCAGCTAAAGGCAAGCAGATCCCTCTCGCTGCCTCATCTCCACTCTGCCACATCTGGACAGCTTCTTGGAGTGGAATATTTAGTTTTAGGTAACGGTTATGTAACCGAGCTGGTCCTTCTGGTCTCCCCCACCCCCGGAGGAATTCCCTTAAAGCTATCGCATGCTACATTTCAGCAGGGAGTTTGAGATCCCTTGGAAGCTCTAAGAGAAAGCTCTATCTCTGGGAGAATGACAATGTGACACAGCAACAGCAATAACAAGGAGCCCCTCCCCCAGCGATGTGCCCGCAGCACTGCACAGACACCCGGGATCCTACGAGTAGACAGTAAGCTCTCCGGCCCAGCGATGATCCCTAGGACAGCATCCCCTGGGGACAGTTGCTGGCCCCAGCCTTTTCACGAGGTCATTTTTGAGAAAGGAGGGTGGCCCCAATCCATGGGCTGCCTTTAAGGAAGTTTGTCTAGTGCCTTGTCACAGAGCCTGCATAGGTTAGATTCACAGGTGCCAATGTGTGGTTATCAGTTAGTCTCTTAAAATTCCAGCCTCAGAGTTAGACCCGGTTCCATTAGTCTAGTTACCTCCTGTACCAGAGATGCTAATATGAAGGGTGTTGTGTGGATTTCAAAGATGCAGTTGTCCCTCACAGGCCTTTTCGTATTTTTGTCCTTTCTAAAATAATCTACGCTTTGCCCTTTGAAAATGTGGGATTATTTGCTTTTAATTGCTGCTGGGTTGAAAAGCATTGGTCCCGGGTCTCCTCATTGCATCGGTACAGACAGAATCTTTCTCCATGTAGTAAAGCAAATGGTAATCAACTCTTCCTGATGTCTGCAGATCAATATCTCTTTGGAACTTAGTTGAATTGCAGGAAACCGAAACACTAGGTAGGCTAGGGAGGGGTCTGCAGAGAGAATCCAATTATACTCCTTTTACATTTTGTTTTTTAAGAGCTGTAAGTGCAACTCTCACCTCCCCAAATAATCGCATTTATCATGTAGTTGCAACATAGAGGCTGCTGTGTCAAACGCTAGGCTCCGGCCTCTAATACAGTCTGGAGGTCTGTGGTTATCTGTGGAAGGCTTCAAGGACTAGGCACGTTAGAAGCGAAGTCAGACTCGTCTGCCGGCTACCTCTCCCGGGGAGCAGGACTGCCTCCGTGGCAGGTACCGCGAGGCGCCCCAGAACGCTGGGTATCCTGGGGAGAGAGGTTGCCACTATAGCTCCCTTCCGCTAGGGCTCGGGAGCTCGGAATGGATTTCAGCAATGTTTACCAGAGATCTTTAAAACGAGTTTTAATAGCTAGTAATTAGCTCCCTGCTTTATTATTCCTTCAGCTCTGCGGAAGGCTCAACTCCTTAGCAGCGCACGGCCGCCCCACATAAAGGCCGCCCCGGGGCCAGCGCCCTGGGAGACCCCCGGGGGCTTTCCTTTCACCTCACCCAGGAAACTTGGCTTAGAGCCGGCCGGCTGCCTGGAGATCCGCCGCCTGCGCTGGGCTTCCCGGGGCGAAGGCGTGGAGGATGGGAGGCTGAGGAGGGAGGTCTAAAAATACAACCGCTTCCAAGAGAGACATTCAAGTTCTCCGCGCTCCCAGTGGATGGAGCCCC
>NW_022900942.1:64407868-64428931 GCF_012274545.1 Fukomys damarensis
ACCCGGCGCGGCAGCCAGGCGTTAGGAGGAAAACGGATTCTCAGGGACCGGGTCAGCATCAGAGAGGGCGGGGGTCCGGGAGGCTGCCCACAGCCCTGCGTCAAGCGCCGCCCTCCCCAGCTGGCCCTGGCCTCTCCGCTGTAAAATGACAGGAAAAAGAATTTCCGAGTGGAATTTCCCTACGGGGTATGGAGAAAGTAAGAACGATTTGAATTGTCTATTGAGAAGAGGCAGCCAGGATTCAGGAAGAGAGCAGCAGAGCAGCAGTTAAAGGGGCGCTGCCTGAAATCTGGGGTCCAGAGGGAAGTATTTTGGTGGTGGTGGCGGTGGTAGGGTGTGATATCTATTCCAGTGTGCTGTTTAGGGGTCCGCAGGAGGAGAGCTTGGCCGCCCCGGTTCTAGTTCCAGGAGTGTCCTGCAAGCGCACAGCGTCCACTCGTGCTTACATCCAGAGCACGCAGTTAAAAAAAAAAAAGAACAATAAAGACCCAAAACTGACGGGTTCGGCGATATCAATGTGATAGGCGTATGAGGTGGGGATGCCTGTGCGGGTGACACATTTGGGAGGTGGCCCTTGTCCCCCTTGTCAGCACAGAATGAATCTGTATTGTCAGAGTGACCAGAGCCCACCCGCTTCTACCTGCCTTTTCCTGCGCGGATGGAGAGTATTGGAACACAGGCCACGACAGAGGGAAAGTGTTAAATCCACCTTGGACTGTTCCCTATTAGGGAAATCACAACAGAAGAGAAACAACTGAAGTCTGGTAGTCTTCTAAAGCCTTTGAATGTCCAGGTTTCCTGAATCTCAGTAATAACCTGGTGTTTTGCACGAAGAGAAGGCCTGCGGTGTCGGTTCTTTGCATGGCCAGCTGCCAGGGCCCGGGCGCCACTCCGGTACACTGAGCTGCACACACGGGGATGGTATGGAGGAGCTTCATTAGGATTAGGTGGACTAAGCTGCTAATAGTTTCAATTTTCTGCATAAATTATAGCCACCATTTAAAACTCATTTGAGGGACTTGGAGAAGAAAAGACTTTTTTCTAGACAAGTGGACCTCGGGACACAGCTAGCATATTCTTATGCTGATGACTGCCATAGAATTTATGGTTTATCACTCAAAGGCTTCCTTCCAAATGCAGCTCCTTGGTACTTGGAACAGATTTTAACAGGTTCAGTGATTTCCCTTGTTCTCAGCTCCACAATCACATCTGTCTCTGGTGCAGTCCTTCTCTTCCTCTGTAATGCATCAGTATCCACAGACTTCCCTAGGCCTTGGCAAGTTATGTCCAGATATTTTTGAAAAGATTGTTGATACACTTGGTCCTTCTGGTGTTGTCTTCTTCTCGGTTCACATTTAGGCTGGGGTGATTTCTGGGGTTGTGGGGCACCACTTCCCTCCTGTTGAGGACTGAAGGCTAAGGCTACCTGATTATGATAGTTTGTGGGTGTCTCTCACCTCCGCACAGCCTTCGGGACAGGTTTTAGCAGGGGACAGCCTCGAGGGAAAGCCTTGGGGGAAAAAAGAGACATTGCAAAAGAGGAGCTTAGTTACCTTCGACTCTGACCTGCAACCTTTCATTTGCTCTTTCTTTAAGAAACCTTATATAATGTATTCGGTGTCATAATTTATTCACAGCTTCCCTGATCATGTCACCGGCCTGGCTTGCAGGCCTCCCTGTGCATCTGGGCTACCGGTGGGGAGACAGCAGCCTGCCACAGGAACATTCAGCCCCTCGCATCCCCAGCTGTGGGCCCAAGGGGGACAGTCTGCTCATGCCAACTGCCCAGAGGCTGCCAGCTCTCTACACACAAACTCTCAGATTGCTCTGCAAGTGGTCTAACCTTTCTTCTAACCAGCTCCTTTTAGTACTAGGCTACCTCAACTTGCCTGATTCAGTTTCCCCATCTGCAGTCGTATTAATGACACCAGTACCCAGCTCAGCACCGCTCTGATGACATTTCAGTGATTTTAGTTGGCCTAAGCCAACACTTGACACGTTATAAACATGCAGACTTAGCTAGGACCTCTGAGTCCTAACACCCAGCTGATAGCCCTCATCCTGTTCCACTGAAATTCCCCCAGGATCTACATGGGCCTGTGTGTACCTCAGCTCTCAAAGCAGGGTTCCACGATCAACCACGGTGATTAAACCACTCCTATCCACAGGGCAGAGGCCCAGAGCCATAGGGCGAAAACACTTTCTCCATTGGTAATTTGCTCATTTTGCATTTAACCTGGGTCCTTTGATTTCAGTTTTCCGGACCATCTCAGATTTCAGGTTCCTGTCACACTTCCTTGAAAATAGAAATTTGCAAAATCACAAGCAAGAGAATATTCTCCAGACCAGAGGTCTGAGGACTCCCAAGAAAGCACTGCCCAGGCTTTACGGCATTTATTTACAGAAGCAGAAGTCACCATCCCAGGTGGGATCAGGACACAGAATCTCCCATGCTTCCCTTTTGGCCTCCTCCCTCTTCATGTCCCTGTGAGTAAATAATACAAATGATAAAAAGAGTGATAAAAGAAAACAATACACTAAGCACACAACTAGAGTCACCAGCATTAATAAACTAGTGTTTTACCAGGCCATATATCTACCAAAAGACTGTCTGATGTTTATCTGAAATGGAAGCTTAGCTGGCATCCTGCATTTTATGTGTAAGCCAACTATGATGGACCCTTAGTAGCTTCACAATTTTGTCATGGTGCACTTGAAGGCCAAAGAGCCCGAGAAAACAGAAAACAGGAAATACAACAGTGGACTGAGCCTCTGCTATGATCTAGATCTAAAACGTCCCCCCAGAGTTTCATGTATTGGAAGATGATTGGGCCATGGGACGCTTACTCAGGAGTGGATTTATCCTTTCGTGAGTTCAGAAATTCATCCTCTTCTCTCTCTGTCTACTTCCTGGCTGCCATGGCTGAGCAGCCTCCCTCTGCCCTGCCTGTCCACCATGCCCATTTCTGCCTTGCAGCCGGCTGGCCATGGACTGAGCCCATGAAAACTGTGAGCCAAGTACCCTCTTCCTTCAGTTGTATGTGTCCCGGTGCTGGGAAAGTGACTAGTACTGCGTCATTCATTTTCTGGGACCACAATCGACAGGAAGAGAAGACACTTAAGCTCAGTGCACATTCACCGTTGGGCTGTTGGGCTGGGTGGAGCCTTAGGACTTTTCTGAGGTAGAAGCTGTGTGGTTTGTGCCTGCAGCTTTTCCCCATAGGACGCTGCTGGCTGGAGGGACAGGTGCTTGCTCTGCCTCCAATCCCTAGGGCCCCCTGACAAATGAATCTCCAAAGACAAAGAGCTCAGCTTCACTTTCAAGAACTACAGCTTGGAAATCAAAGGTGAAGTGACACCAGTGTCCAGGTCATGACCGAACCCCTTTCTTGTAATTAGGAGAAATATCCAAGTAGTTCAAACCCAAACTCTTTCATCTCAAAGCCCAGGGTAAAGAAATAATACAAAGTCGAAACCTCTTCCTTAGAGCGCACCTGACAGTATCTTCTACCTCTGTGCCAGGTAAGTGGCAGGTGGCAGTGTCAGCTTCTGCATCCGTCTTCAACCCTGTTCATTCTCGTTATTACAAATAACTGCACTCTCAATTGCCAACCAGAAGGTTATTTTCTCTAGCAGGTAGGTTCATTTTCTGTACATTCAATTTTCCCAAATAGCCTGAATTTTCTACTGTTTTCCGTGTATACCATCAAAGCTGGATTCCGTGCCTTGCAGAGTAATTTGAGGTCTGAGATGAGGATCAGGAAGGGGTGGCAGGCCTGACAGCAGATCAAAGATGAGCTTGGATCGGGCTTCACTGGGAGGGCTCCTCAGTGGAGCTGCCAAGAAGTGCCCATAGCTGTGTTTCCCCTGTGCTCCCAGAGCATAGCCAACGTCCGCCCTGATGTTCGTGTTGTTTTGTATAAGCTACAGTGCAGTGGACAGATGACTTTTCCTATGGAGAGCTCAATATTAATTTCAAAATTAATTGTGAAGGGAGAGTGGTGTCTAAAAAACAATCAAGACGTCTTACGTCTCTCAAATATACACCGATAAAGGAGGGGAAAGCATCACTGAGAGAAGAGCTGCTTCAGGTACAAGCAGAGAAGAGGAGCTAGATTTAGAAAGTAGTGAATGATAAGATCCCAGGATTACTTCTGGGATCGCAGCTCTGACTCACCCAAGAGCACTTCGTTAAATACCTCCTGCAGGGCCGTGCACACAAAATCCCCGTTTCCTGGTGGGTGGAGAGGGGCAGTAGAGAGTAAATAAGTGAGAAATGTTTTGCTCTTGATAAGTGATATGAAGACATTTAAAAAGCAGTCTGGGGCTGCTCTGAAGGGGCCGTGAGGAAGAATAAATTAGATTAGGCGTCCACGGAAGGCCTCCCAAGGAGTGACATTCTACTGAGAGCGAGGGCTGAAAAACGAGCCATTTGAAGTTATTTGTGCGACAAGAAAGTTAAAGGACGTGGCCTTATTAACCTGTCTTCCAGTTAGGTCCCTCAAGGAAAACGTCTGTGACAAGTACAACACAAGTGCTGCAGGACTTCGGACAAATACAGAAAGGTCGCTGCAAAAGGGATTTGCAAAAGTCTAGATGCCACTCCCCCAGCCTGCATGGATGCGGGGAGGGAGGGGAAAAGACAGGCTGGGTGTGGGAGCAGGACCTGGCTGGGCAGGAGCTCTCTGCGGGAGTGTGGGCCTTTGGGGTGGCAGGAAGAGAGGTGATCTGGCAGTCACGCAGGGCCCTGGCAGACGTGAAGAATCTCAGAAGCCGCTCCAGGGCCGGGAATTTAGCTCAGTGGTTCCGCAGCCTGCCTCATAAGCATAAGGTCCTGAGTTCGATCCCCGGTACCAAAAGAAAAGAAGAAGCCACTCCAGCCCTGTGTTCCTCCAAGTGCAGCCTGAGGACCCACTTGTATCAGGCCCCCATTTTCCTCAGAGCTGGTCAGCAACGTACCCTGAGGCTCCTTCCCACACCATCTAAGTGAGAACTGTGTTTTAGCAAGGCGCCCAGGTGATTTCTGTGCAAAGTAAGACAGAGATACAGCAACAACCTCATCCTGTCTTTGCTGCCTGTGGCTTGGGGTGTGTGTTGGGGGGGCAGCATTTAGCTTTCAAATGTGTCTTTCCAGTTGTGACCCCAGAGATACCTGACGTCCGAGGCCAAATTCCAAGTGTGTATCTTCCATGGCAGCAGTGCGGCTTTTAGCTCAAAAAGAAGGGGGAAGTTACTGCTTCCTGGCTTTTGCAGGTCCTGCCTCTGTCCGGGAGATAGGTCTGGTGGGTGGTGGGCCTCAATTCAGCTTCTGAAGACCCTGTTTATTCTCGGATTAATCTCTGGATCCAGCCATTCACACTCAGGTAGCCGTGCCCCTGCCAGCCTTGTTTTGTTGAACAACTTACTGAAGTCTGAATATAGCTGTGCTGCCTGTCTGGAGCGCCTTACAGCTCCCCACACCCAAGGGAGTTGTAAGGAGAAGATGGGAGCTCTGAGTATCAGTGGGGTGAGGCTGTCGGGACCCCATCATCTCCACCGGCCCTGCAGAGCACCCCAGTTGAGTAGACGGAAGGGAAAGCTGTGTGCTTACTGGAGTCACCACCAGACTTTGCTTGGGATGTGAGCCTTGTGGTCTGCAGCTTTCTTCTTCAGATGTTAGCGGCCACAATGGTGATGGTGAGAACCTGTGGAGCTCTTGTTTCCTGTCTGGCCCCTCTCTGGTCCTGGGGATGGAAGGGCGACTAAAAGCTACCTTGGCACTCGGGCTCCGACCCCACAGCCCAGCAGGCTCTTGCTCTTGCTCTGTGGTTCCCGGCAAGGCCCTGACAGCCTCCAGCAGCTTCATGGTCTCCATTTGCTGTCTCTGACCATCTCCCTCCTCCAGTAACTGTGCTTCCAAGCAAGTTTAAGTTTCCCTAAATCCTACACCATCCATGTGGGGACACCGTGACAGTGCCACTATTTAGGACGTCAAGTGGTGGGCCTGCCGCACCTCACCATGCTTTACAATCCCCACTGTGGTCACACAGTTAAATAATCATGACACTGCAGCCTCATCAAGGGGCCAAGGAGCCGCCGTGAGGACTTAAATTTCATAGTTCAAGGAGTTTTTTATTCCACACATTTCAGATGGTCCCATAGCAACATCTGCTCATGTTTTGGTGGTAAAGTCATAGCAAACAAAACAAAAACAAAACAAAAAAAACCCTCCACATCACACCATAAAGCATATGTATGTCTAATCCATAAAGCCAATTAATGAGTAGTTATCTCTATCATGTTTTTACCTAGTACAACTCTTCTGATCTTCTCAGAATCATAAAAGATATATTAAATTATTAAAATGAGCTAAAAATGGGATATATTTCCCCTGGAAGGGAAAAGCACACATTCTTCACAGTAAATTTAGTCTGGAATTTCTGTGAAGCCTTACTGACAACAATCTGAGCGGGCTTCCTTATACAAAAGAAGATTGAAGTATCATCACATTGGAAAAGCATCACAAATATTGCTTTTAGGGCGCTAAAGATACCAGTGTTACCTCTTGACAGACAAAGTAATTACACAGCTTTCACAGAGGCAAAAGATGCTGGTGTGGAATATCAATACACTGGAAGCTGATATGCAGAGAAATCAGAGGTAATGTTTTGAAATATTCCTGACTCCTGTTACTTTCCAAAGTCACCCCTCCAAGGATGAGGGTTTGGCTATGGAAAGGTCTGTAGAGAAAGAGTCACAGTAATTATTTACAGCAGATTGTGTGAGGGCTTAATACATTCACCTCACAAAGTGTGGCTATGTTGGATTTCCTTCAGACTCCTCCCAAATGATGATAGCTTCTGACTTTGATGATATTAATATCAATGAAATGACATTAGAGCAATAGTATTTTTCTGGAAATTTCATACCAATCAGTATTATAGCTCAGCTTTTTGGTGGGGGGGATTAGGGAAATGATGTTTTTTCCATTTGGAGACAGATGGATATATATGGTCAAAGACTGAGCCTTCACAACCCAAGGGAGGAGGATTGTGCATGATTGTAATTTGTGGCAGTCACTTTAAAGCTGACACAGCAGAACCCAAGTGTGTTTAACAGCTCATTCTACAAGTGTGAGAACTCTCTAAGTCTGCAGCTTCCTTTTCATGGGCTGTGAAGGAATCTCTCCCACAGCTGTCGAATCTGAAGTCACAGGAGAGGCTTGCTGGGCAGGATGACATCTCTGCGCTATGCTTCTCCTCACCAAGGAAGTTATAGGACTGAGGACCCGAACTCTCATCTTTGGTTTCCATCTCCACTGCTGGTGGAGACATCAAAATGTCAGCAAGTTTCTGCCTCTCAGCAAGGCAGGTTCTAAACCCTGTCAAAGCAATGGCTTCTGTGCTTTTTTCCTGGTGATCTCCTCACCACATAGATGAGGCGGGGACTTGAAAATATCCTCTGTGTTAAAAGGATGTTGAAAGTCAAACTAGTTAGTGATTTCTGCTTCGCTTTCACAGCCATAAAAATCTCAAGGGTGCATTACATCACCTCTTGGACCCAATACATATTAATGTCCTATTTAAAAGATACATAATGCTGAATAGTTGGTATTGAAAGATTTGATTAAAAGAAAGTACTGTTTGGCTTTTAAAGATTCCTTCCTGTCATCTGAAATTTGATCCTGAAAAACCCAAACTAGATTTTTATACCAAGCCCTTGTATTCTTATTTACGGCTGCAAAAACTGGGGTCAAGTCATCTATGTCCTGTTCCTTGGGTAGCTTTCTCTGCCTCTCTGGTGGGACAAGAAATATTGGTTTATACAAAACATAGCAAAATGGCCATGTTCCAAGCTGCAGGGAAGCCTCTGTTTTAGTTTGTGCCACTCTGAACTCCGCCCTAACTTAAATTAGTGATTACAAAACTTCTCCAGGAGGTGGGATGTTTGAGAATCTCAGCTTTTCTTGGAACATAATGAGGCACAGGGCTTGAAATAATCCACATATGAGTTTGGATTGAGCCATGGTATGGTTTGGATTGGTGTCACCCAAGGCCGTATGTCAAAAGCGTGATCTCCACCCCAGAGTGCTCTTGGGAGGTGGTGGAGATTGTAAGAGTTGAGGGCTGGGCTGGGGACTTAGGTTAGTGGTTCTGCCACCTGCCTCGCAAACGCAAGGACCCAAGTTCAATCCCCGGTACCAAAAACGTTGGGGGTCTGTGGGGTCACTGGGGGTGTGCCCTTGAAGGGGAAATTGGGACCCCATCTCCTTCCTCTCCCTCTCAGGATGTGAGTGGCTTTTCTTGCCACACAATCCCACCATAATGCGCCTCTGTGGGCCCAAAGCCAGGGGCCCTCCTGATCTCAGCACAAGCCACAAGAAACTGCCTCTCTGCATAGGTGAACCGGACCACTGCAGGCATTTGTTATAGCAATGGAAAGCAGACCAACATAAATCATGTAACATCAGATTCTCACAGAGAAGCAGAAGACTCCTGAAATAGATGAGGATTATTAATGGAGGAAAACCCGAAGACTATGAGCTTTTGCGTGATATCATTTTCCCCTTAAAATTGGCAAAGAACACAATCATTCTATCTGAGTCATGGGACACTTTGACCTAGTTAAGGAACATGAGTATCTTTCAAGAATATAATTTATCAGACCCATCTTAGCTGTCCTCATGGTTAGTTAGCTGAGAGTCTCTGTCTTCAGCCATCACTTTTGTTTCCGCCGCTCAACACGCTGCCGCTGGTGGTCACACTGCAGACACCTGCTTTCTTATTCACCCATGCCGGCCTCCTTCATCGGAGCTGCTTTTCAGGTTTATTTAGCTCCTTGGCTACCTTGTTTCCCTGGAAAATACCCCAGAGGTTTTAGTTGGCAATTTCCCCAACTGAGTATCATTTTTTTCCCCTGGCACATTTTCTTCATCCAAGCAAGTCCTTTGCCATCCCTTTCTGCACCTTGTTTGGTCTCCGTCCCAGCTGGGGTGCTGTTGACTCCCTTACCTTGATCATTAGTGAGCACACGGGAGCTCAGGGTCACAGGGGAATTCCTCTCTCCCCTCTTTGTGTTCAGTCTTGCTGCCTGCACAGGGACCAGCACCAAGAGGCCTGTGTGGGTTTAAAACACAGAAAGGGTTCAACTCACTTTGTGTTCATTTTGAACAAACAGTTCCCAAATATCCCTTTACAAAGAGAAGGTGACACGCTCACACCAATTCAAACCCTGCCGCTGTGTTTCTGTCCTTGGGCTTTTATGGGTCGCTGGTGCTCATGTTACAGACTACCTAGCGTTTTCCCCACAGTGCGTCAGCATGGGGCTTGTGGTGATGGACTAGTAGTTTGCAGAATTCTCTGGAAGGCTTTCTAAGCTGGCCCTTCCACTGTAGGACTCTCAGCCACTCCTCCCCAGGCCACAGCACTCACTCCTTTGGGATCTTTCTCTCCCCAAACCCATTCCCAGAGTCAGCAGCTGCTTCTTGGTTGTTTCACACCCTTGCATCCGATGCAAGATGCAACTGCTTTGCTGCTCATGTGGGCCAGCAGACTGTAAACCATGTACTTGAGGAATTTGCAGGGATTACAGGGCCTTACAGCCCGTGAGAGGAAGTTGTAAATGGAAGCCCCACTGGCTTTACTGCAGCTGATTTCATTTCTGAGCCTGTCTGACAGGCTCCTTCCCACCTTACAGCTGGCAAAGACTGCCCAGACCCATGCTTCCACGGCGCCTTTGCTCCCCACCCTGGGCTGAGGAGCTGGACAGAACCCCGGCTCCCTCCAGTGTGAAGAACATCAGTTACCTGGGCCTCCCAGACCCTCCAGGTTGGAGAGCGGCCTGGCCTTTGGCCAAAGCACCGATTCCCGCATTTTTATGCTTGCCCTTTGCCTCCTGCCACCCCTGCCGCACTCTTTACCTACTTTGTGATTTCGTGCCACCCCCCTCATTCGGCTAGGAAGGACCGTCAGTGAGAGCCGCTGCTTCCTCTTATGTCCGACACATATCTTCCACGCACCTTCGTGTATGGGCAGAGAATGCATGGTAGGCAAAAGAGTAGAAGTATTAGACAGTGGTCCATCGATCAAGGACGATACAAATAAAGGATTGGGAAGGATGTTGTATCATTTGGATAAATGCAAGAACAGGCCATTTTTTTATGCATTAAAAGGTTGTACTGGAAGAAGGTCAGTTATTCCTTTGCCTTAAAGCAATTCAGTCAACATTCAACAGGAATTTTCTTTTTAGTTTACTACCATTATTCTAGCGATCTACTCAAAAGACACGAAAAGATTATCTCCACATAAGACCTGTGCATGCATCATTATGGGTATCTAAAATGAGCCAATAGGGCTGGGGATTTAGCTCAGTGGTTCTGCCCCTGCCTTGTGAGTGCAAGGTCCCAAGTTCGATTCCCAGTACCAAAAATAAAATAAAATAAAATAAAATGAACAAATAAACGACTCGTTAAAAAAATAAAGTATAATACATCTGGAAGTGTATCTCAGTGGTAAAGTCCTTGCCTAACATACCCAAAGCCCTGAGTTTGATCACCAGTACTACAAAAAAAAAAAAAAACACCAAAAAAAAAAAAACAATGCAAACAGTAAACAATAGACAATAAAAATAAATAAAATTACCAGGCAATGAAAAAAAAAGATTTATGCATGAATGTTCATAGCATTATTGATGATAGCTTAAAAAAGCAGAAACAACTCAAGTGCCCATTAACTGGTGAAAGATTATAAAAATGTAGCATATCCATCCAGCGGAATATTACTTAACAACAAAAAGAATAAACCAAGGCCAGATATATGCTATAACTCCAATGACAAAGACACTGTTCTCAGTGGAAAAAACCAGACACAAAAGATCACATGTGGGATTTTATCACTCTATTTATATGAAAAGTCTGCAAAAGGCAAATCTACAGTGATAGAAAATGATCAGCAGTTGCTTGGGGCTGAGGTAGAGGAGAGGAGTGACTGTAATGGAGATAAAGGTTCTTTCCCCAGATTTCTTTCTGGCATGATCAATACATTCTAAAATGAGATTGTGGGGACAGCTACAAAACTGTGGAGAGACACTAAAGTCCATGGAACTATACACTTGCAGTGGATGCCTTTCTATTTACGTGTATCTTGATCAAGTAAGTAGAGCATTCTGAAGTTTCTGTGTAAGAACAGGAGGTCTGAGTAGTTAAGGCACTTCCGCAGGAAAACTTGGGATGGCCCCAGGTACTTCACCGGGAAAGATCTTAGAAGGAGAATTTCTGGAGGAAAGGACGCATATAAAATGAGTAACAGCAGTACAATGAACAAAATAAAAACCCACTTTCACCATAGACCTAGACCAAGCCTCACACTGTAGAAACCAAGTAAACCAAAATGGGTCAGGAGTAGAAAGGAAACCCAGGACTATTCAATATTTAGGAGAAAACACGGACGAACAAATGAATAAAAATAAAACCCTTTGTTTGACAAAAGACCCTATTAAAGGATGGCTTATGAATAGTGAGAAATTGGTGTAGAACACATAGCTGAGAAAGGAGTCAGGTGTGGGCTATATAAATAACCCTTAAGATGTAGTAGTGGGAAACAAACCCAACAAGAAAGTGGTGATGTACATGGGGAGACGCTTCACGGGAGGGGGCAGGGGCATGAGAGCTATTTATTAAGCATCACTAGCCATTAGGAAAGTACAAGGCCAGGGTAAGCGATTGTCACACTGTTGCTGAAATTAAAAAATAGTAATACCAAACGCTTGTGATGATGAAAAGAAACTCTTGTACATCACTGGTAGTAATGTAAAATGGCACACATCCTCTTAAAATAACCTTGCAACTTTAAAGAAAGCAATATCTTCTTACTATATAATTCACCTTTCACCTCCTGGATGTTTACCTCAGAGAGACGAAGACATGTATCTGCATATAATCCTATACGCCGTTACTCACAGAAGCTTTCTATGAGCTGTCAAAAACTGGAAACAACCAAACCATGTCACAACAGGTAGAATGGATAAACCAACTGTGGTATATTCACACCCTGGAATACTACTTCACAATAAGAGATTTAACACAAAAGCTCGGATCTCAAGTGCTGAGAGGAATTGCCCACCTGGAAAGGTTCCTGCTGCATCATTCCTCCCGGGTGATGATACTCTCCAAGTATCAGAGTCACAGGGACGGAGAACACGTGGCTGGTGATTGGTAACGTTAGAAGGTGGCTTAACTGAACTAGAACAAGGGAGATCTCTGTGGTGGTGGTGATGGGGCTGTAGTTCCAAATATCGCTTTCAGTGATGGCTACACAAGTACACACATGCATGCGCACACACACACCTGGTAAAATGACGTAGAACCTGATACAGAACATGGTGCCAATGTCGACCTGCCGAGCCTGACACTGTGCTACAGTTCTGCAGGATGGAACCAGAGGAAAATATTAGGTGAAAGGTATGCAGAATCAATGTCTTGGTGCAATCTTTACAACTTTCTGAGAATTATATCTTTTAAAGTTGAACAGTTGACGAAAATGCACACACAAGTGAATTATAAAATTTAATAATTAAAAGGATAATTCAAATGATAACAAAAGATGTAGATAATTAAAAAATATACAGATAGGTAAATTAAAGAGAATTTTAAAACATGAGAAGTGATGTTTTTTGTCAGAAGTCAAGATTTTTAAATAAATCTTTCTAGGTTAACTATTAAGTTAAAAAAAGTCCTTGCTTTTCACTATCCCCCAGAATGAATTCCAAATAGATAAATCATTTAAAAGCAAAATAATAGCCGGGTGTGGGTGTACATGCCTATAATCCCAGCACTTGGGAGGCTGAGGCAGGAGGATCGCTGCTAGTTTGAGACCAGCCCGGGCTGCACAGTGAGTTCCAGAGCAGTGTGAACTACATAGTGAGAGCCTGTCTCAAAAAACCAAAAGCAACAACAACAAAAAGCAAAATAATTATACCACTAACAAAAGAAAATGCAAATGAATATACATCAGATCTCAGGATAGTAAGACTGCAGTCATGAAAAAAAAATATTGATAGTTTGTACTATATACAATTTTAATATTTTAGTTACTTAACATCAAAGTAAAATTCAAAAACAGAGCAAATTAGGAAAGAATCTCAATGTAGACACCAAAAGGTTGATGTCTTTACAATGAGAAATAGAAGAGGCCCCCTCAGGTGTGACCCTCCTCCCCTGGGACCGGCACAGAATCTGGGTCTTAGGACCCACAATGGAACACGGGTAGGCCCAGGAGTCTCCTCAGGGCCCAGGCTCACTCGGAAAGATGAGGCCTAACATTTTAATGCTGTACGGCTGCTTTGTGTGAAGAGGGCTCTGGTTTCCATGACCCACTTTGCCAAGAGGATTTCTAGTCTCTGTGACCCGTGTTGGAGGAGAGGAGGGGCCAGAGAGGGGAAGGAGAAGAGCCGAGAGAAGCTTTGTTTCTGAGAGCTTCACTTAGGGTATCGTTTTCTGAGCTTCAAGAACCCATGTAAAGAGTATATCTTCTTTCATTTTTAAAAAGTATGTACGAGTTCTCCCGAGACTGTGGAATCCTTCCCATGCCTTGCTTTCTTCTAATCTTGAATGTTCCCTTTGCTGTGTTTTCTTTTGCCTCAGTGTGAATTCAAATGAATCCTCCTCTTGCTGCTTTCGTTTTAGAGCACACTGGGAGCTGAGCATTTGCCTCAGGCTGGCTTCCCGCACTCTCCCTCCCCTCCTGTCTCCATGGCCTTTGGAAAGTGCCTTTCCTCGGTCCTCACCCTTCCTAAACACTGCAGACTGGGGTGTCTGGGCCTCAAGTCTGTGCCTTGTGTACTGCGGTCCAGGCTCCAGATGAGATAGATGGCTCGGAGCTGGCCGCAGGGCAGGCTCCATGAAGACCCTTGTCTTAGAAAACGCGTTGAAGGTATGAGCCTCCCGACTCTGCCATCACCTCTGCAGCCTTCCTGCTTCTACTCCCTGATTCCAAACAGGATGGAGGAGATCCCACTGGTGTCCACTTGGATCTGGGTCTTCAGATAGCTCCAGGGAGTCACCCAGCTAACTGGGCCCGATAGCTGATATTCTCAGGAAACATCTGATGCTGGCCCGACAGACATAGCAAAGCCCTCCTCTGTTATCTAAACCTCCAAGTGACTCAACAGATCTGAATCTCAGGTAGGGGTGGAGGAGGGTCGGGCAAGTAGGACCCTGTTTAAAATTACTGCAGAAACCCTGAAAAGAATGATCAACAAATGGGTCTAGGGATCTAAGAGCGAGCTGAATTTTTAGCAAAAAAAAAAATGTCAGAATGTCTAGGAGGTGAAGCGCGTTGAGCCTCAGGAGAGCTGCTGTGTGGAGATAAGTCCTCCACACCCTTTCCTCAGGGTGCACACCAGCCTGTCAGGCTGTGAGGACAGCGACACCCAGTAATAATCCTCAGTATGTGTCACTGGCAGAGATGAACACAAGCTTCTTTATTCCCAAGATGGTCCTGGCGTTGGGGTTGGATAGATTCTCTCCACAAGGCACGTGGAGACATCATGGCAGGGTTTTAGAGGGGAAGAAATGAGTCAGAGTGGAACTAACCTAGAGAAGTCTCTGTGTTTCCTCCCACAAAGTGTGCTACGAAAATTTAGAAACTGCGCAACACGACTGTGGCACGAAGACCACCACTGGCACCAAGAAACAGCGCCTCTGTGGCGGTTTCTGTTATTTCCCCTTGGCCAGAGGTGGCTCAGAGGTAGCAGTTGTAGAGATGAGAAGTCTCAGCCTCCATTAGTGGCCTCTGGGGCCACTGTCTGAAAGCCCGGGCACCAGTGTTGGAGAGGGGTGCTTTCTCCTCCGAGGTTTGGAGCTGATTGTTACGGAGATCCTCTGTTCTGTGTTGAGCAGTCTCAGGGTCCGTACGGCGGGTTCGTTGTGTTTCTTGAATGACTTGCCTAAAGCTCACTTGGCTACTTTACAGAGAGGAGCTGAGGATGTAGCTCAGTGGAAGAGTGGTTGTCCAGCGTGTGCACAGCCCATGGTCGAATCTCTGGCACCACAAAAACAAAGGAATAACCAAATATAGGGCACGTCCCACAAGCCCATTGACTCCATGGCATTGGGAAGATAGGGGCGAAGGCTCTGGCTGAGAAATGGCTGTTACCATGGTAACAGTAGGGTGGGTGGAACCAATTCTGGTCCTTAACATTTATTTTATTGTTAGAATTTTGGCGGGGGGGTGGTACCGGGGATCAAACTTGGGTCCTTGTGCTTGGGAGGCAGGCAGCAGAACCACTGAGCTAAACCCCCAGCCTACCTTAACATTTATTTGAAAGCAATAATTGTCAAATGCTCTTGAGTCACAGAATCCCCTGGAGGATTGAGGGTATGAGTCCCACCCCAGACTTGGAGTTTAGTAGATTTGGAGTGGTCCTTGTAATTTGCATTACTTTTAAGCTCTCTCAGGTCTACAGACAAATCCAATTCCCATTGCCAGTTCTTTTGCTAAAGGCAGCAAGCTAGCAATGGATGTTTCAGATGACCCTTTGCAGTGAATGCCACGATAGAAAGCAATAGCTTTAGGTGAAATACTGGTCCCCCCAATTATGTATTGTTCTCACTAGTAGACCTGTGTACAAACGATGGACCTCAACATCATGGTTTGAATTTCATCCGTAAAAACTTAGTGGACTCTATGTTTTCTTCCTTCTTGTTCTATAAAAATGCACACAATAGCCTCAATTTTGCCTCTGAGGGCACAGAGTCTAAAGTATCTATCGGCCCTAGACAGAGAAGCTGGCCCAAGGTGCGGATCCGAGGGTAACTTAGGGGACCACTGCTCCAAACTGCTTCCACCTCACCTTCCTCTGCTCACGGGCACAGTCTAGGCCTCCCGTCCCTGAGCATCAACCGCTGGCCTCCCTGGCACTCTGAGTTGGGCGTGCAGCGGAATCCAACAGAACATAGCAACGGCTCATCCTCTGACACGCTGGGAATTCCCTGACCAGTCCCTGTCCCCAACCTCTACGCCCCCACCCCCAGAAACCTCCCCAGCATGCCCGCAGCAGACAGTCACCTCCCCAGCCAGGTGCTGATAAGCCAGCTGAGGGTAAGTCTTCAGATTTGCGAAGTTCTGCAATTCATCTCCAATGTTCATGGTACACACTTTCCCTTCCTTTTCTCCTTAATCATGAATTGCATGTTGCAAGACTTTTTAGAAAGTCTTGTTTTGCCCTTACTCTCTAGTCTTGCTGTCAGTAGCAGATTCTCAATAGTAAAAACTGCTCAAGTGAATTTGTTTGTTTGTTTTTTTTTAATTGTAGCTGGTTTTAAAGAAGGAAGTTCCACCTGACTTCTACCAACTGATGAAAGTTGTCATTCTCTCTGAAGAAAGTTCTCTCACCTTGACTCTTGTAATCAAAGAATGAGTCAGCTCAGAGCTTCAGCTTCACCTCTTTCCTGGGCTCAGATGCCAGGAAATCCTGAGAAAAGTAGAACGATGTAACCACAGGATGAAAATTGCTTTTGCTATCACATTGCACATGTTCCAGGGAAGAAAATTGCTGGCTGTTTTTCTTTTTCACATTGGAACTCACAACTGGGAAGCTCCTGGCTATTACAACACTTAGGAGAGGCAAGAGTTTGCGAACCAGCTGACCTAAATCTGAGTTCTCACTGTTGCACTAAAATGTGAACTTGGCTACAAGGAGGCCTCTCTCCGCACTATCTGTAATTGGGCAGTGGTTTCAAGATCAGGAGCTGGAGGGGTCCTAAGGGTTCTGATAAATAATGTGCAGAGTCCATAGAATAACACCTGGCCTATGGCCTACTGGGGCTCTGTAACTTGTATGTCCATGCTTTCTTAACTGGAACTTAATCATACCTGTAGTGGTGCCTCCCAACAAACCCATCCCTCTGGCCACCCTTCCATTTGTCCATTCAAGAAATATTTTTGTAGACCTGCTGTAAGCTAAATGACCTCTAGAATTTATGCACCCAATGTGACCAAGCCCACTGTGGCCTCAGCCCGCTCTGAGCTAATGAAATCCTGTCCCTGTATCTGTCCGCAGCCTAGCAAGCTCTCCACTCCGAGAGTGCTTCTTAAAGAGCGGCTGGGGGGGCAGGCACTTCTGACAAGTGACAGGCTCTTGCTGGGGCCTGGGACTGGGCCACCATTAAGCAAAGCACCCTGGGAGCCAGCAGGGCTGACCGTCCTTGGAGCCAGGGGCCATCTTCTCAGTGGGCACAGAGGGGCACTGACGGCCCCTGGGGAGATGGAGGTCACCCCGTGACCACGGTCCTCATCCTAATTGCAGTTTGTAACTCAGCACTGAATTCCAAGTGGCAGCCGCACAGAGGTTGTTTTCCAACATAACTAAATGTTCTTTTTATCGCCGTGGTACACCGAACAAACTGTTCAGCTGTGAGTGAATTCCGGGGAAGGAAATATAATATTATGCTGCCATGTGTGCTGAAAGACAGAAAGGCTTTCATATTATGGAGCAATTAATTGAAGAACAATCATGAAAATGTTCCAGATAATTCACATCAAGCAGCTACTCAGTTACTTTATTATGGATAATATTCGTGATTGTTGTTTAATTTGTTTTCAATATGAATGCACAGTTTTATGTAATCCTCCTCTAACTGAGTACCAGCTAGAGGTCCGCATGCTCTGAAATGCTTCTTTATTCAATTACCCAACATTTACAAGAATCCCGTGATTCCGTTAGCCCAGATTATTAACACACACACAGGCATTTGTCTCATTTTGCATGCAGGCACACTTATAAATCTGTGGTACTTAAATTGTGAGTTTCACAACAAAAGCTGCATTGCCATTTCTAGCTTATACTCATGGATCTGTCGTCCCTCTTAGGGGAATTCATCAGTGGTCAGCGCACATTTCTTGGACAATTACGTTGTGCAATGGGGAGGGAGCCTTGGAGCTAGGTGTGTAAGAAATTTACAGAGCTTTGTCCTTGATCTCTAGACATACATAGTTTTGCTTAGAAAATAGCATATGTAGGCACAGGATGATAACATGTCAAATTATAGTGTCAAAAATGGAGGAGCCCCTAGGAGATAGCACTATGGTTACACCCGGTTATGAAAGTCTTGTGCACTTAATGGTGTCTATCTCAGGAAAGGTTGTCCTAGTCAACGGAAGGCTGGTGGGCTGAGTATCTTCCCTGGCTCCTTAGACAGACCAGAAAACTGTTGGACATTACAATCTCAAGTCCTGACCCAGATAGACTGGGTGGGAATCTGCGGCATCCTAAGACTCTCTTTGATTCCCAGAGTATTAGGGTCTCAGAAACACTGGCTCCTCCTGTAGACTCAGAAGTCAATCATTTTTTCTTACCCAAGGAAAATGAGCTTCATAATTGCTAATTTCATTCTGGCCTCAACAACAACTAAAGGCAATCATTTTTTCAACATGCCTCTGTGTTGGAAGGCTGAGGCAGAATGATCCCAAGTTCAAGCTCAGCCTCAGACAATTTAGTTACTCAGTGAGATCCTATGTGAAAGTTAAAAAATAATAAAAGTACTGGGGTCACAGCTCGCTGTGAATGTCTTGGGTTCAGTCCTCAGTACTGGGAGGTGGCGGGTGACAAAACTCCATGTGCCATCTGTATTCCAGACACTCTTAAGTGTTTACCCTCACCCAAGGATGGTGTTGGATGTTTAATACTTCTGGTGACTTCGCCCTGAAGATGCTGAGGTGTAAGAGCCAAGCAGATGCTCAGCACTCAGGGATGTCGCCTCCATCAAGCAAGCCAGGGCCACCCTGGGAAGTGGAACAAGGGTGTGAGAAACCACAGGCGACACAGTGCTACCCTTGTGGAAAGAGGTGCTCTGGTACCAAAGCAGGGCTACTACAAGGTCAGTGCTGCATTTGGTTTCCTCCTGGGCTAAAGACTCTACCCAGCAACCTACCTGGCAGTTTGTGCATCCAAAGGGCTTCTTGATGATAAAAATCCAAAAGAGATGCTAACTTTCTGTCACAAGTCCTTTTCCCCTGGATCTACCTCGTCTCGAGAAATGGCACCTGTACCCAGTCAGTGTGTCCTACAAACCGGTCTAAATTCTTCAGTTTTCCTCTCCATCACATAAAATCCACGAGTACTTTGTGAATTCCAGACCCCTGATCTTGGATGCATCCCCTAGGGTCATCTTCTCGAGCACTATCAGCCCTCTTGCCTTGGGATCAGAGCTGTTTGCCAAGTGATTTTTCTGTCTCAACTCTTGCTCTTACCCAAGCTAATCACCATACAGCACCCAGGATGGTCTCTTCATATCATCCCTTTACTTCACATCTTAATGATTTCCTATTTACATTTTCTAAATAGAAACAGGTTGTCCCTTCTCTGTACCCCTCACTTCCTGTCACATACTGTTTTCTAGCTAAACTGATCTTTTAAGCGTTCTTTCAACATCATCATCTTTTCTCCACCTTAAGACCTTTGCATTTGTTCCCTAGAACAATCTAGAACTATCTAGAACAGTCTGCATGATTCTTCACATGGTTGCTTCTCACTTTTTCTGACCTCAGAGCAACACTGCTGTGATGCTGAAGATCTTTCCTGAAGTTCAGCTTGTTGGCAACCTCAGTGATATTCATACATTTCATAGTCCTAATAATAAGCTCCAATCAAAATTTTAATTCTTTTGGTTTTGCTAATTTAAGCTGTTCCTCAGCTTCAAAATTAGAATATAAACCTGGGAAGTACCTCATTATCTTGCTTCTCTCTATTCGTTATGCATTCGGTGTGATCCAAGGAGCACGTGAATAAACATATATCTCTCAGTTTGTGCGATTTGCTTTTTCTCCTCTGTTTTCCCTTTTTTGGGAAAACACTGAAATACTTTTTTTTAAAAATTCAATTACCCAAGTACTAAAACACTTATGTAATTAACACAGATTATGAACACAGGCTTACAGTTCTGTCTCTACTTCACATAGGTACACCAAGGAGCAATACATATTAGTGTGCGAAACAAGTGCCCCTATGCACCTGATGGTGTGGAGGAAAGGCTCATGCTTAGCACCCAGCCATCTCTGCAAGGTAGCAACATTTCTTTCCAAGGTCTACTCCAAAAGGCACGCTGGACCCTTTAGCAGGTGTATTTGTTAGCTTTCCATTTACAGTGCCTATACAACTTAGAGGAGAACTCTATTTTGTTTCATGGTTTCAGAGGTTTCAGTTCATGGTTGGCTGGCTTCAAAGCAGAAACATTATGGCAGAAGGGCGTGGTGGGGCTGCTCACTTCATGGATGTTGGGAAGCAGAGCCCAGCAGGGAAAACGCCTTGGGGACCAAGTAAAGTCCTCAAGGTCATGCCCCGGTGGCTACTCAGAAGTGTGCTTTACTAATCACTGAGGCAGCTCTACAGCCAGTCAAACTGACACTCCAGATTAACCTTCACAGTATAAATGGAGCCCCTAGAGTGGCCTTCTCGAGGTGTAACATAAGTAGGAGGGTCCTCTAAGTCCCTCCATCCCGACGGGAAATGTAGATGAATCCTTGCATCTTGATAGGAAGTGCATGTAAGTCTCTATACCCTTATGGGAAATGGAGATGAATCTCTGTATCTGAAGCTAAACATGGAGGAAATAAATACTCCAGTCTCCTTAAGTGATTTAGATTGCTCGGTCCTTTTGAGCTCTAAGGAATTCAGTAACTTAAAAAATTATAAACAGCTACGTGTTTGCATAGTACCACATAGACTTATATTTGGTTAATGCCACAGGTAGAGTAATGGGCACCCCAAAGACGTCCATGTCCCAATCCCCCAGAATCTGCAAGCATTACCTTACAAAAGGCAGGCACAGTTCAGTTAAGGACCTTGAGATGAGAGACTGCTTGGATTATGCAGAAGGATCTAGTGTCATCACAAAGTTCTTTTAAAAATCAAAGAAGGAGAGTGATGACAAAATATTTGAAGATGACAAAGATTTGAAGATGCCACCCTGCTGGTTTGAAGTTGAAAGGAAGCCATGAGCCCAGAAAGCAGCAGTTTCTAGAATCTGGCAAAGGGAAGCCAACAAATTCTCCCTAGGGGCTCAGACAAAAAAAAAAAAAAAAAAAAAAC
>NW_022900942.1:64429044-64438223 GCF_012274545.1 Fukomys damarensis
AAAAAAAAAAAAAAAAAAAAAAAAAGCCCTGCTGAGAACACCCTGGCTTTAGCCTAGTGGGACCCATTTCAGATTTCTGACTTCCAGATCTTAAGGATAATGCTTTGTGTTGTTCCAAACAGATATGTTTGTAGACATCTGTGATAGCGGGAATGAGTGGTACAGGTAAATGCTCCAGTCTTCACTTCCACTTAACAAAGGCTGTTCTAACCTGTGCTCTGGGGCCTAACAGGGATCATGGAGTCAAAACATTTCACCCAAACTGGATCTGCCTCCTCTCTTCCTTGGAAACCCTTGTTTTAGTAACCTTCTCGTTCCTGAGACACAATACCCAGCATTCACAGCTCAAAGCAGGAGAGGTTTCTTCTGGCTCAGTTTGTAGAGGTTTTAGTCCGTGGTTGGCTGGCTCCATGGCAGGGCAGAGGAGAAACAACTCACAGCTGGTGGCTGGAAGCAGAGATCAAGGAGGAGAAGGGAGACCCTTCCAGGACACACTCCCAGCGACCACCACCTGCCACCGGGCTTCAGCTCCCTACAGCACACTAGCTTCTCCCCCGAGAAGTATCCGCCCCCATGATGCAGTCACCTTCACGTGGCCCCACCTCTGAGTGCACAGGCTTTGGGGACTTTCAGATGTAACCCCAACACCCTCCCTGGGTTTCCCACATAAACGTTATTAATGAGCTCGCTGCCCTGCCACAGATCAAAAATAACAAATGAGGAACTGTTGGAGCAAAGATAATACCTGTCACGAGATGTGACAGAGAATGGCTTGTCAGTGAGAGAAGACAGTTAACCCACAGAAAGGCCGCAAGAGGCCAGCCACCACAAGGGGTGAGTGACGCTCAGGAGGCGACAGTCCCTGAACCATTGCTCATTCACATCCCAGCCTTTTCCTTACTGTTTGAATCATGGTCCTGAATCATGGAACAGAAAGATGAAGTAAGTCATTCCTAATAAACCTCCTAGATGCTGCGAAATATGCCCTACTTCTGAGAGAGGAACCTAGGAAAAAGTTACAATCAGGACGATTTGAGAATTCAAGGTAAACAGTTAAGGTTGACTCTAACCATACCGGACACCGAGGCACTGCTGTGAGTGTCTGTCTTCTCATAGAAATGACCATCGGGTGTGGTTTTCTGGGAGATATTGCAGCAGGATACCTCCTGGGGACTTGATTCTCTGTCCTTCCAGGAAAAGGGTGTGAAGTGACAGATGGGCTGTTGATTGCATTTGGAAAGAGCAGTTCCTGCCTTCCTGCCATCTTGAGAGAATAGCTGGCTGTTGGAAGAGGAATTCTCAGCAACTATCAGAGCTAAGTGCTTACAATACAATTAGACAGAGGCACGGTTGACATTTAAACATTTTTCATTTTTCATTTTTCACCATCCTGTAAGGATTAAGCAATTAAGTCTCATCAGGCACTGATGCAAGAAAAAAATTACCTCCAATATTCTGTGATGAAAATAGTTCATATGATACTTCTGAAAGTTCACCTCACGATGAAAAGGAGCTGTGTTCCCTGCCATACCTCTGCAGCACTGCGCTGTGTTTTGATTTGTTTCTCTTGCAGCACTGGGGAGGGATGCCAGGGCTTTGGCCACTTTAGCCAAGTGCTTTACTACTGAGCTCCACCCCCAGCCTACTGCAGGATCTTAAAGTCCCGAAGTGTGCCCTGGTGCTACTGAAAGAAAGCTCCATGTCTGGATATGCAACCAAGCACAAATCTAGCACAAATTCCCAAGACATGCTGATGCTATGGATCCAAGCCTGTAGTTTCAGAACCATTTGTCTTGGGGACTGGAAGAGAAGGAAACACGTTACTAGTTCTCATTTCTATGGTTCAACATAGCAGATAGGATAGACTAAAAATGTTGCATCTGTATTTTAAATTAAGCTTTGGTTGGGGTAGGTAATTTTTAGAGGGCATCAGAAATCGATACACTTATCTGTTATTAAAATTTTCTTCAAGTGAAGCTCCAGAGGAGGCCAGTTGTGTCCAGTAAGAAGATATTCTTTAAAATTCTGCTTAGCACACACTTTCTTTTGTGAGTATTAGTCACAAATTAGTCAGCTTTCTATTGCTGGACAGAATAGATGATCTACAGAATTTAAAAGAGGAAAGGTCTATTTTGGCTCAAGGTTTCAGAGGCTTCAGTCCATGGTTGGCTGGTACCATTGGAGAGACATCATCCGGAAAGGACATGGTAGAGGAAAGCTGCTCAACTCATGGCACTGGGAATCAGAAAGCAGGTGAAGAGCCAGAGAGGAAGGGGCAAACGAACAGATGCAGTTGGCAAGTCTCACCTGCCTAGATAGACAGCTATAGTTGACTCTAACCATACTGGATAGTCAGGCACTGCTCTGAGTGTCAATTTTCTTATAAAAATCACCATCAGTTGTGGTTTTCTAGGAGCTACTGGAGGATACTTCCAGGAGACTTGGTTCCTCTGTCCTTCCCAGAAGTATGTTTTACTGCTCATCCAGGCTTCTCTCAGGTCAGTCAAGTTAGCAATGAAGATTAATCATCAGGGTAGTTAGTGAGGGGGATCAGTGCATGCTTCAAGACCCCCTACTGATGCCAAAATCAGAAGATGCTCAAGGCTCGTGTGTAAAACAGTAAAGTAGTCACATATAAGCTGTGCACACACTCTGGCGTACTTGAAGTCATGTCTGGCCCATTTCTCTCACCAAATATAATGGGAATACTTTAGAAGTAGTGGGTACACTGCATATTTAGGGAGTAATGACAAAGGGAAAAGCCTGTACATGTCCAGTACATATACAGGTGTTTGTTTTGTTTTTTTTGGATACCAGGGATTGAACTCGGGACCTTGTGCTTGTGAGGCAGGCAGTATATACAATTAAAAAAAATATTTTCAGTCTGCAGTAGTTTGAATCCATAGAGACCTGGCGGTGCAGGAGGTAGACTGTGTGTCACATGGGTTCTAGTTCCTGCCATCCACGTGGTAGCAACACAGATCCCAATGGTACCCGTGTTGTGTGCCACACGCATGTGTGGCCTTCATCCCATGTGGCCTTCCTCTGTCCTCTCCTCTGCCCTTACTCTAGGACAAGTCTCAACATGATCCACCTGGCCTGGGGAGGTGGATACCTGATAGATCTCCTGGACTCCTACACACACACACACACACACACGCACATGCACACACACGCACATGTGCACACACAGATGCACACCCCCCCACACACACACACAGAGTTCGTCTCCTCACAGGGGACAGAGTGATCTTGTAAAAACTTAAGCCAGATCAATGCCACTCCTCTGGTCAAATCCTTCTGCGATGTTGCATTACCATTACAATAAAATCCACTCTTCTTATCCCGATTTCTGTTATGGACTGAGCTTTCGCATCCATCTCCTAATTCATATATTAAAATCTAATTCCCACTGTGATGCTGTGTGGAGGTGAGGCCTTTGGGGTTAAGACATGCAGCCTCATAGAGTGAATGTAGAAATCTTTTGTCTGCCTTGCCGCCGCTGGGCTGCGAGCCAGAAGAGGCCCCGCCAGCACTCCGATCTCTGAGACTTCCAGCAGCAGAACTGTGAGGAATCAACTTCTGTTCTCTCTAAGCCATCCGATCTGACACTTTGGTGCAGCACGCCTAGTGGTCTGAGACAACTTCAAAGCCCTGCAGGGCCCAATCGCTGACAGTCTCCGGCGCTGATCCTCTTTCTGCCCAGCCACACAGGCCTCATCCTCTCTGTCCAGTGCCCCAGGCCACGTTCACCTCCAGACCTCTGTACTTGCTGCTCCTCCCATCACCCCACAGCATCTTCAGCCTGCACGGCTCCTTCTCAGAGAGGCCACTCCCAGCCACCCAGCCCACAGGGGCTGGGGCTGGTGTGAGCACCGCTGCGACTGATAAACCCATGACTTCACAAGTGCCACAGCCGTCATCGCGGGTTTGGATCACTTGGAATTTTATCCCAATTAACATGGCCTGTAAAAATGTTCACTTCATTAAAAAAAATTATTCTACCACGAAAAGAAATAACTATTAAATGGAGCATCTTTATCTTTTCAAAAATATCTTAAACCTAAGTGATGCTTGTAGTGGATCCTGAGTGGGTAATTCAACATACATTTCTAGAATATTTCTCAAAGCTGCTACTGATTTTAATGGTGTCATGGTAGAGATACCCATTGTAGTGTCAGGCATTGAGTGACAGGATTTCCTTATTCTGGAACTATGAGAGAACTTGCTTTTCTAAGCTTTGCAAAACCACATTTATTTGTTGAAACTTAAGATACCGTAGTGATCCTGTTCACTGACAGGATCTATAAAGGAGAGAAAATTACTATCAGCCCCACCACAAGCAACATAACTATCAAATTGTAAGAGAGAATGTATCGCTCTCTAAAATATCCATTTGAGAAGCAAATATGTTTATTCATTGTGGCTGTAAAATGTGAATCTGCAGGTTTACAAGTTACAAAAAGACTGGACGGGGTCTGAAAAGAAAGTGAAAAAGATGTACAATGTTTTAGAAAATCATCAGAAACCAGACAAAGCTTAGAGGAAATACATACTTTGGTGTGGGAGAAGGGGCCTCTGTAAAGGAGAGGGACCCTGGACTTAGTGATGCTTTATCTGTGGACCTGGAGAGAGTAGACAGCCCTGCAAATCTGCCAGGAACATTCAGGGAAGAGCTAGGAGGGGGGTCCAGGAAGGACAGGGGGTGGGATGAGCAGACGAAACTGGGTAAAGCAGGGGGAAAGGGTCAGTGAGAGACCTCTGTGAGAGGCAACGGTGGATAACACGGGCCCATAGGATGATGGAGGACAGGGCTGTATGGTGTGGGGTGACATGTCATTGGAAACTGCTGAATATATGACCTGTCCGAGGGACCCTACAATTTAAAAAGAGTTGGCTTTGGGGCCAGGGATTTAGCTCAGTGGTTCCACCTCCTGTCTCGCAAGCTCAAGGTTCAGAGTTTGATCCCTGGTACCAAAAAAAAAAGAGTTGACTGCAAGATAGGGTGTGAGTGAGTCATAAGAGGAAGAAGGAGCTACATTTTGCAGCTGTTTAGTGGGAAACATGGCCACGAGAATATAAGCCTTTTCAGAACTCACAGATCTCCTGGGTTTAGACCTCACGAGGAATTTAGCTTCTTTTAGAAAGTTCTTACTGAGTTCAAACACCACAGTGACATCTGGCTTATGAAGTCTTGGGAGTTCCCCATGGGTTGGGTGGGAAGGAGTGATGAGAGACCTATTTGGGTACCTTCCGATGAGGAAGATTGTTGGCGGTGTGCTGAGGGGATGCTCAACGGGAAGCCACAGCTTTCGTCTCATTGTCACACACGTCTTTGTTTGAAGGACAGAATGTTTCGGCTCTTCACATCGGTACCAAACAGTTCTCATTGTGGTCCGATAAAATTTCTACCTCTGCACATGGTCAGGGATAGTAGAAACTTAAATTTAGCTTCCCTAAAGAAAATTCCCTAAGGTGTGGTGTAAGTAATGGTTTCACCAGCAACTTGAAAAATGACATAAAGTGGCAGAAAGAGGTTGTTAGTCTTTCAAGAAGCTATTAAAATTTTCAGTGTGATATTAAACTCAAAGGGATAAAATGCCACTTACAACAGATATGAAGTCATAAGTTTAAATTTGATGCTATTTATTCCCTACAGCCTGTTTTTATTTAAGTATGTGGGGGGGGGCAGGTTAAGAGTGATCTGATTAAAGATTGTCCCCCAGAGCATTACCTGAAAAGAGTGGAATCCAGTGTATGAGAAGTGAGAAACAGCCTTTAAGTAGGGCTTAAATCTAAATTTTGATTTTTCTAGCTATGGCTGTTCTTCATTAAACCAGCTTGTTAGCTTGAGGCTTATAACAAGTCTGATTCTCAACAGTTCCATTTCATATATTTTCAGTGTGCCCTTTGAACAGATTATTATGAAATGTTATGTGAGAATGTCAGTCTCCTGATAAAAAGAAAAGGAGGTTTGCAATTTGTGTTCTGGGAAGATATGACTCAGAGGGAAATCTCCTAAGCAAATAAGTATAGTTATGAAAGAACAAGCCACAATTATATCTCCTTTCCTCCAAGAAAAAATGATTCCGCTTCCCATAGCAGACAACGTCAAAGGTAGGAATCTATGCAACCTGCTCAAAGTACACAGTTAGAAAACTGACATTGCAAGGGACCGTCAAGAGCAGGCTGTGCACTGAATAAAATTATCAACGAGTCATCAGCATCCATCAGCACTGAATGCTGCCGCCATATTGAATTTGACAGTGCACTCGTCTGGATTACTACAAAATGATTCATGCATGGTAGGGGAGTTGAAGGGGAGAGAAACTCCTTCATCCCCCTTCAACTCTTTCCTTTCCTCCTAGTTGGCTCCTTTCCCCCTAACTGATCACACGCGCGCGCGCGCACACACACACACACACACACACACACACACACACTTGGATTTCTCTTAATCAGGCCAAATTTCTGTTCCAGTTTCAACTCCGCCCTTTATCCGGGGTGCTTTAGGTTGTGAAAATCCAGACAGAAACTCATTCCAGACAAGTTGCCACTCCCAGGAGCAGGTGGTGAATCCTCAGGGCTGAACAGTCTTCCCTCTGCAGAGAGCAGTGTGAACAGCCTGGCCGTGAATGTGAAAGGCAGCACTGAGGGTCTCCAGCTGGGAAGGGAAACTTCAGCAGGTTTTGTGGTGCTCACCATAGTCACTCAGGATCCTGCACTCCTTCCCGTGCAAAGACCTAGGGCAGCTTTCGAAGGGCTGCTGCTTGTGTGCAAAGCAAAGCCCACGTCCTGGTCGGAGCTTGCAATGGCTTATTATCCATAACATTGAAAATTAGGGCATGGTGCTGCTGTTCTGAACCTTACAGAGCAATCAAAGTGAGAAGAGCAGCAAGTATCTCCTCCTGGAGTATGGCTGATGTGGCCGACACATGCTTTTTCAGAAGTTGAGTGCAAAGAAATGCTTTGAGTTTTGATAGGGATCATTTTTATTTATCAAAAACCTACTCTGTGCCAGACCCTCTGCTTGAAAGCTGGTATACTTGGTGTTGTCAACATTGTCGAGCCCATCCTTTAGGACTGGAATGTTGTCTTACTATACTGATGAAAGAACTAAGTGCAGGGATGCTGGATATCTAGCCCAGGTTTCTAGCAGAGGCCAGATCACCCGATCTTTGCATTATGCAGTGTTCCCACTCCATACGGGAAAGGCTCCAGTGAGAAACTGTGGAGGAACCAGGAAATTTGCCACTAGTTAGGGAGCAAATTGAGAATATTATTTGTTTTGCTATAAATGAGAAATTGGCCCAATAAGAAATCAAAGGTAGAAGAAAAGCTTTCTTCTCCAGATGAAAAGATGTGAAGAGATTATTTAATAATTTTATAAGTGATTTGGATCAGAGCGCACAGCAAGATCTCCAAAATTAAAGATGGAAGTGAAATGTCAAACTGACAGGGATAAAACTCAGGGAGATCTCATGAGGCTTCGTGAGTGGGTAGAGACATAGCAAATGAGCTCCAGCGTGGGCAAGTGTAAGACAATATCGTCAGGGAAAATAATATAAAACTTTGGCTATGAAGCCTCCTGGTTTTAGGATGGAAAAAGGAACTCGAAATCAATATCCAATATTATAGATACACACACACTATGGCTCACATTTTAAAGAGGAGTTTTAAACCTATTATTTTTTAGCCTTCATAAAGAATCAGGGAAAAACTTGCTAACTCAATTTATAGAGAAGACCAGGTTGCTCCCGTGCCTTCTCAAGGTCATTGTGGAAGTCACTGAAAGAGCTCTAACTAGAAACCAGCCCCGCACACAGAGTCCTAGTCCCCGCTCTCCCCTCTGCTCTATGTCTTCAAGCCAGCAATTGCAGGTTACTGTCAGTAGATACTCTCTCATCTTTAGCATATCAAGGTCAAGATCTTGGACTCTATAGTCATAAACCTGGATCGGAATCCTATTTGGCCAGAACACTTGGCTTAAAACAGGTCTACAAAAGCTAAAAAGTATTGATTGCCCCTCAGAATGGAGATCCAGAATAGTTCCAGCCTCCTAGTGATTTCAAGAATTAAATGATGTAAAAAGTAAAAAGATTTTGTGCCTGGCACAGAAGTAGTTAATGAACGTGTATTTTATTGTTGCAGATGGATAGGACAGTTATGTAAACAGATGGAAATTCCTACTTTGAAGTAGTTCCAAGCACATGTAAAGGGTAGATAAGATGATTTTTAAAAAAGCAAATAACTACATCTGGCTTAAAATTCCATGTAAACTTTCACCGGGACCAGAAGTGGAGTAACAATGCAGAGACCAGTGAGGCTGGCAATGTGGCTGGAAGTTGCTGGGGGAGCGGGTGGGTTCCCCCAGGTATGAGAGACCCAAGCTTCCCACCTGAGGGCAGGGCTAACGCCAGTTCCACAGCCCCAAAGCTTCCTGGGAAAAAGGCTGCCCAAACCACAGTTTCAAGAAAGCTGTAGACCACTGAGGCTGGAGGCACAGCATGGGGCATGGAGCCCCGTGACACCCCTGTTGTTTGGAAGAGTAAGGTGGAGGCATCTTTCTGGATGGGAGGACTGCATAAAACTCCAATATCCAGCCCTGGGCTGTGGCCAGGCAAATGAACAAACATATTTTCCAGCTAGACTTTAAGGTAGGGAGCTTATACCTCATAGGCAGGGATGCCCCAAGCCAAAACAACTAAATACCTTCAGATGATACCTTAAGATCTATTGGTTTCAAAAGACTTTTCTGTTTGGGCAATTCATAAAGACATTTGATGTTAGGAAAGAAAACAGAATAGATGATTAACAGGAAGAGCATCCAGAAGTTAAAATATTTTTGTGGTCTAAGAAACACATTAATGTATGTGTGTTCAGAAGGCTCAAACAAATGTTGAGATCATATTTATAAAAAGAACAAAAATGTAAAACAAAACACATAGAAATAAAAGAACATGTCCATATGACTAAGAATCAGTTTGAAACTTTGGAAATAAAAAATGTTAACATTTAAAAGCTTAATAAGCAATGCAAATAATAGGTGGGAACAAAAGAGAACCAATGAAGAGAAAGATATTGCTGAAAAATTGGGGATTTAGCTCAGTGGTCACCTCCCTGCCTCGCAATCATGAGGTCCTAAATTCAATCCCCAGTACCAAAAAAAAAAAAAAAAA